>NC_090279.1:160497917-160803333 GCF_040414725.1 Anabrus simplex | reverse complement strand
TTGAATCCCACTGTCAGTAGCCCTGAAGATGGTTTTCCGTGTTTTCCCATTTTTACACCAGGCAAATGCTGGGGCTGTACCTTAATTAAGGCCACGGCTGCTTCCGTCCCACTCCTAGGCCTTTCCTGTCCCATCGTCGCCATAAGACCTCTCTGTGTTGGTGCGACGTAAAGCAAATGGCGGGGGGGGGAAATGCTTTCATAGATGCATTTAGGCGGTCCATGAGATGGAGGATAAATACATTACCTTGGATTTGAAAAATTACACCCAAGTACTGTATTTATGCGAATAATCCCCGCACCTTAACTTTAGGTAGGCTTATTTTGAAGGAAAGAAAATGCCAACATTGACGCAAAAAAAAAAAAAAAAAAAAAAAAAAATGCATCCCATTTTCGTGCCTCAATTTTTTAAAAAAGAAGACTCCATCAGGCTCTTCTAAACGTCATGGAAACAGTTTTTTCTACATTCAGTTTGAGCTCATTTTTATTTACCCAACCTACTGTTGTCAAGACCATATCATCAGCGTACATTAATAGTTTGACGTTTTCCTGGTTTACAAAATCTACTATGTCTGCTGTTGCAGTGATGAATAGTAGAGGACTTAATGGGTCTCCCTGTAATACCCCGGTAGTTTGTTCCAAAATATTAGATTTGGTATGCCATCATCTACTTCTATTCGCAAGATTTGCGAGGCAGTGTTGGTAAATCTGCACGTGGCTTATGATCGGCTTAAGAACGCCTATCGAAGGAAAAATTTGCCGGGGGTGGGGGAGATTTGAACATGTACTTCCAAATTGACATCATCGCGCCATAGCAAGTACGGTAAGGTGACACTGTCTGAAACCCGCATGTGTTTGTGTTTGATGCTGATTTCTCGGCATTGGTAGCTGCTAGGCAACCAATCATTTACAGAAATATGACATGCATACGGTAGACTTGGAACTCGCATGCAACGCAAGCTTAGTCAGTGTCCACATCGCCTTACAGTGGATCGAAATGTTTTGCGGCACGAAATGACACAGTGAGTAAGTCCTCAGTGCCTCTGGTCCATTTTGCTGAGCAGTGCCATAAGTTAAAGGCATATCAGCAAACTCTGCAAAAGAGAGAGGTGATCATGCAGCGCTGATCTTTGCCATACGACAGGCTATCTCATAAGGCTTCAGATTTCTTCTACCAGAATAGCTTAGTTTTTGAAGGAAAATTCCACACGAGTTACAAAGTTTTTAAATGATCTGATGTGGATTCAGTCAACACACTGAAACTACCAGATTCCAACAATGCTTCCTACATTTTCAAGTAAGGTCTTTCATATTCAATATTGATGAAAGATTCTTTGCAAGAAGTGTTAAACTGCCTTATTAAATATACAGTGTTTTCTCAACAGTTCATAAAGGAACTTCCGTTTTAAATTACAGACAGCAACAATGGACATTGTATTCCGTTCGAGACGTTATGGCTGGCATGTCATATTTTAGGCTATATTTCAATTTTAATGAAGAGCCTCCGTGCCTCTCACCTCTGGATACCGTGGTTCAAATCCCGGTCACTCCATGTGAGATTTGTGCTGGACAAAGCTGAGGCGGGACAGGTTCCGGGTACTCCGGTTTTCCCTGTCATCTTTCATTCCAGCAACACTCTCCATTCTCATTTGATAGCATCTATCAGTCATTAATAAATCACTTTGGGAGTGGCGACCCCATCGTACTAATAGCCTATATCTGATTCATTTATTACATCCCTGACCCAGTCGATGACTAGAAAACAGGTTGTAGGTTTTCATTTTCATTTCAGTTTTAACATTGAAGATAGCAAAAGTTTTTTGCAATAAGTGAGGACAATTTTGTGTAAACAATGTATGTGTATATATATATATATACACATCTTTTGCATATCTCAAATAGTCCTTAAAAATGCATTGGGTTCTTCCATTTTTTTTTTTTTTTTTCAATTTCTGAACAATAAGTTTTGTAATCTACTACGTGATTTTATGGCTGATGAAGTCTCAAAAAGAGATGAAACATGTCCCAAAATATATTTAATATGTTTTTATATTAAATAGTTTTCACTTGTAAAGGGATGTGTATTGTTTGGGTGGACCATAACCTAACATTGTTTCTTAGTGACGTTCTCAAGCCAGTCTTAAGTCACATGCAGATTTAGCGATACTGCCTCGCTCGCGAAGTGATCTGATTGGCTAACTTATGGAGCTGACATAATTACAATGGCATGAGGTATGGAATTATATTTTCAAATCATTTAACAGCAGGACCAACACTCTAAATCTTGTATACCTGTTTCATGTTGTTTCCAACCATCCTGTATTGATGACATGCCAGCGCTATATGGAGGATTGTATTCACCGTTATGTGCTTCTGTGGTTGTTGGTAGTGTGGGGTGAAGAGGAGAGTGTTGGGACAAACACTAACACCCAGTCCCTGAGTCAGAGGAATTAACCAGATGCGATCAAAATCCCTGACGTGGCCGGAATCAATCCTGCAACGCTCTGAACCGAAGGCCTAATGCTGACCGTTCAACCAAGGAGCTGGATCCATTTCCCCCCCTCCTGCTTCAGGTAAAATACTGTGGCCTATAGACGTGTAAATACAGTAGAAGTTTGTTATAGCGAGAATTCACAACAGCAGAAAATTTACTCGTTATATCGGATTGTCGTTATATCCGATTTTTGTATAAAAGTCGGAAAAACCCCATACACATTAAAATTAGTATGAAATGGCGATCAGTTTGTTCAAAACGTGCGTTTCCATGGATGATATCTGCACTACGGCTTACTTGTTTGTTATTTTTCGAAATCCGATGCTACGTGAAAGTGTATGTTTAATTTCATTCTGAAAAAATTACAGTACCGTACTTCTCCGAATCCATGACGAACCGCACTTTTTCCTAAAAAAAATTTTAATCAGGCTCAAGAAGTGCTTTGTAAAATCATATGAATGCCTTTGTTGTACAGTACGCACTTTTAGACTATTTTCAGACGCCGAATATTGGCTTTCGTTATACCGCATTTTTTTCTGGCTGCACAATTATTCTTTATTCTGCGGGTTTAATGACCATTTACTTAAAATTGGCATCACAATACCGAAGAGAACCCGTTGAAAATTTGCCAGCAATACCTATTCCATGTATCTCTACGACGATCCACCAGGAAAATATTCTTGCTGTCTATAAAACTGTTACGGTACTTTTACTCAGCGTCAGATATAACCGGCTACCACTACACGCACGTCTCGCTTGCCGGGTTCGGCCAACTTCAGCGCCTAGCTATGTTTAGGCCTAATCGCGGACGCTGAAAGTCAACGAACGAGTTTATTACGCCACGGTATGGCCATTCGACCCTTGCGTTTTTCGTGCACATACCTCACAATTTCATTTTCGACTTCTTTAAAGCATCCTTGTTGCGGACCACTGAATGCACTTTTTGTTCAGTACACGTTGTTTTTAGCTATCATTGTCTTCACACTGACGCCAAATATTGGCTTTACTTAGGCGTATGCCATATTTTCTTGCGGCTGCACAATTATTTTGCATTTCCGAGTGTTTAATAACAATTAACTAAAAATTGGCATCATAATACGGTATCGACGAGAACCCGTTGAAAATTTGCCGTATTTACTTGATTGCAGTATTTATCATTAAAATTAAGCGATCGTTTAGTCAGCCTTTATTTTTAAAGAGTTTAGAACTGTTATCGGAATGTTATTTACGCACGTATTAAGAAAATATGTTCTCTTTCAGTTCAAATTTTCTTTACAGAACAGCAGTTGACGGGTATTACTAATCGACTCCGACATCGCCTTCGTATGTCAACAAGAGAACTCACTAGTGGACATAGCAAGAAAACGATACCGAAGATAATGGATTGCATGCAACATAATCGCGGGGGCATAAATATCCATAAAAAATCTTGCGCGCTTAATTGCTCGTAATAACGGATGCGTCAATGATAGGACTCTCGCTGTAACTGAAGGATAATATGCAGTTTAATGTAGGAACTTTGAAGGGCCAGAAAAAAGTTGTCGGTATAACAGGGTTCTCGTTATATGCCGTACTCGCTATAGCGGACTTCTACTGTACAGTATCACCACCGGGCGAATTGGCCGTGTGGTTAGGGGCGTTCTGCTGTGAGACCTCATCCGGGAGATAGTGGGTTCGAACCCCACTGTCAGCAGCCCTGAAGATGGTTGTCTGTGGTTTCTCATTTTCACACCAGGCAAATGCTGGGGCTGTACCTTAATAAAGGCCACGGCCGCTTCCTTCCCACACCTAGCCCTTCCCTGTCCCATCGTCGCCATAAGACCTATCTGTGTCGGTGCGACGTAAAGCAAATAGCAAAATTTAAATTTAAAAAGAAAATACAATATCATTGTTCGGCACTCTACTGTTTAAGAATAATAATATGCGATTGTTTTTAGTTGAGCGGAGTAGAGACTCCGTGGCTTGGAGGGCAGAGCGTCAGCATCTCACCGCTGGGTTCTGTGGTTCAAAATGCCAGTCACTCCATGTGAAATTTGTGCTGGACAAAGCGGAGGCGGGACAGGTATTTTTCCAGGTACTCCGTTTTTGCCTGTCATCTTTCATTCTAGCAACACTCCCCAATATAATTTCATTTTGTTTGTCAGTCATTAATCATTGCCCCGGAGGAGTGCAATAGGCTTTGGCAGCCGACACAATTCCTATCCTCACCGCTAGATGAGGGCTTCACTCATTCCATTCCTGACCCGGTCAAATGACTGGAAACTGGCTGTGTATTAGCATTTTTTTCTAGTCGAGTGGAATGATAGCCTGCACCAAGCCAGGTGGTGATAACAGTGCACTGATTTTTGGTTAGAGTGAACCTCTAAAGAATGCCAGACACAGTTTCCAGTAAACTGTTGGGAGCTACTGGCCCAATTCGACCACAGTCTGCTGCTGTTGTTGTTTGGGTCGTCAGTCCATAGACTGGTTTGATGCAGCTCTTCATGCCACCCTATGCTGTATTAACCTGTTCATTTCTATATAGCTCCTACATCCTGTAAGCCAAAAAGAAAAGTATGTTCTGCATTTATCCAGGTGCCAGATATGGATATCAATGATAACATTGTGTAAATTGTGTTTATTATCCAGTGCAGACCTTAAAAAATCATGTTGTTCCGTGCAGGAATGCTGCTGCTGACATTGTGGACCAACAGCTGATGTTCGTAGGCAGTGAATCAGGGAAGTTGGTGGCCTTCAGGGAGCTGATACAGAAAGTGAGTTCATCATTTTAATGTGCAAGGATGGGTAGCAAGGTCCGAGATTGTACATACTGTAGTTGCTGCATTTTTTTCAGGAATCTTCTCATATGGATCAGTATATATAAAGGGCTAAGGCTCTATAACTTTATCGCCTATACCTATATTTCTACCAGGTTAATGGTAACAATTTTTATGTCATTCGGAAGCTCTGGCTGAGGGAAATACAACAAAATAAGTCCTCAGCCTAGTGAGTGGAAAAGTGAAAAATCCTGCCAACTTCTTAACCATTAAAGATATGAATTGGAGCCCTTTTTAATCGGTTCTCTGAGCCAGAAAATCAGAGGCTCTTTGTGTCAAAATGTGAATTTAGTCAACTTTATCCCATGCTTCTTTCAAAGTAGGCGTGTAGTAAATCGAAAATAGCTGATTTGAGGAAAGCTACCTCTGTAGTCACGAAGCAGCATCACAAAGGCAGTGGTGATTAACATAACATCACATGATTGCAACATAGTATGAAGTATTAGTAGGGATCCCTGTAAGGTTGATGCAGTATAAGTGTTTTTAATATCTATTGCACGATTTTACAAACGTTTTACAGTAGTGATATATCGCAAAAATTTTATAGTCATTTTAACATTTTTTTCACAAATTCTTGCATAATTCACAATTTGTGTACAAATTTCTATGTATTTCATAATTCTGCTTGCACTTAGAAACAATCAATATGTTTCTGTAGCAATATATTGATTACAATATGTGGTAGTTCAATATGTTGAAATTGATTCCTGAGTTATATAGCGATTCTACTTGTGAGTCATTTGAACCTCTTAGTGTGGAGCCTGTATTGTATGCCCTGACTTGATCTGAATTTTTCAAACAGTTATTTATTTCAAAAACTAAGTTCCCAGAAGGGAACCATAATTTACTTCCAGTAGTTGCAAATATTAAAGTATCATCTTGTCCAGTGCTACCTACTCCCGTGCTAATTCTTTTTCTTTTTTCCATGTTTCTTACTTCCTTCATGCTTGTACTTTTCTCCTCAGTGCATCCTTCTGGCTTTAGTAAATCTTCAAAATACTCCTTCCACATTTCTTTCAGTTTTTCTTTTAGTACTACACATTTCCATTTTTATTTACCATTATAACATCCTCCCTCATGCCTTTCCTTTTACTCTTGACCATTCCATACGGTACTTTTTTATTTCCTCTGCTATCTTCATCATGTTTGTCCACTTTTCCATCCATTTTTTTCTTCTCCTCTGCTACTACAACCTTTTTAGCTTCTTCCTTTTTGGTCTTATATTTTGTCATGTCCCTGTTGTCCTCTATTGAAACCACACTTTAAAAGGTTTATTCTTCTCCCCAACTGCCACTTTGTCGTTCCACCATGGGGTCTGCTTGCTTCTTTTTCTGGTACTAGTTCTCCCAAAAAATTCCTCTGCAGCTTTTACTAATATCTTCGTGAAACTTTCCCATTCCTCCTCTCCTGCTTCTGTATCGTCTGTTGGTAAGTTCAATCTTATATTTTCATGGTATTCTTCCTTGGTTTTTTTTCCTCCATCAGTTTCTAAAGTTTGATCTATCTTTCTTGGTTCTCTCTCTTCTTTCTTTTCTTCATAGTCCTCAGTTTCATTACCAGTAGTCTGTAGTCACTATCTAGGGCCTCTGACGGTATTACTCTTAGATCTGTAACTTTCCTCTTCATTTCACAGTCGTAGAGCAATCATCATTGATATAAAGATTCATATTTCTTGCTGCATTTTCCAGGTTAGTAAAGGCCTCTTTCATAGCTCATGGTGGTCTCTTGCTATGATATCACATCCACATACGCTAAAATCTGCTCTGATTTATAGAAGATACTGCCTCTCATGCTAACTCCAGAATCTCAAACCATCTTCTCTAATGCAATATTAAACAGGAAACAGGCCAGGGAACCTCCTTGTTTAACTCAATTTGTAGTTGTTACAGGGCTTGACAACATATTTTTAACCTTAATTTGAGTTTGAGAAAAAAAAAAAACTATATATTGTGCCCTGACAGCAGTCCCTGTGACCGTGTTGTAAATTTTAATTTTGTATCTCAGTGTTGGGTTAAGCCGCGGCGAAGCAATGCAGTCGGAGATCCATGAAAGCTCCACTCAAGGGACGTGCAAGTCCGACGAGTTGGGACACAGGTTAATTGAGTGGACTGTTATCATCGTGGCTTTTAACGTGGAATGTAATCATCATTTCTGCCTAAATTACGTGAATATTCCGCAATAGGGTATTAAGAGGCTGAGGATATTGGCATATTCGACGAGACACATTGACCAACATTTTATCTTATCCTAAATTAAATGACTAACCTAATGTTCCTATGCTACTTTAAATGATAACTCCGTAAAAAGTTTTATTTTATGGAAGGATCTCCCGTTTAATGACTTAAAAATAACTTTAAATGCATCAACTACATTAAAAACAAATTATTGGCAACACAACGGATATAAAAGGAAAATGTTATGTTAAATTGAAAATAAATACCTAACTTCAAGCTCTTGTTACAAATAAATACAACATCATCAATCGAAACAAAAGAGACAAAGTGCCCCTCTGCTGAAGGCTTACATGGAAAGATCAGTTATCAATCTCGCATTTTTCAAAATAAATCACTGGGAATTATAGAATCTTCCACTTCAGAATGTTATTTCCTACCCAAACATCTTATAATATTCCGTCATTTCTCCTTTAAAAATCATCGCACTATATGTCAGTATCTGTCTATCTAGCAACTTGAAAATTACCGTTATTCTAACCATATAAAATCACCATAAATGCAATAGAAATGTTTGAAAACACAGGATCGTAACATAATATGACATCCATCAAAATCATGCATTTAAAAGACAGACTCGATCTTCTCGTACGTCCATCGGTGACCGCACCTAGATAAAAAACATCAAGAGACATTGCCACATCTACAATAACCTTGTCTAACCACGTTGATTCTGCGCCTCCGGATACCACTGCGACGTTGACCTGGAATACTACATTAGCACTAGGCGTCAACTCAAAATGATCTACAAAATCCAACTAGCAAAGAAATGGTTTACTTACCATAGAAGATCATATTTCCTTTACGACATGACCTTAATATCTTTACGTTACCGATTATCTTGCGAAGATCCTAAACATCCCTTTAATATCATGCGCTCTGGTCAATCTTGTATTTAAATAGGATAAATGTGACGACCAACTACTAGTGTTCGTGAGTGCAACATCCTATAATATTATTCTAAAATACGGCCTCGCACCTAAATAAATTATTCATCACGACAACATCAAAATTCACGCATGACCTACATAGTTCCTACCGTCAATACCATCATCAGGACCTTCACATAACATCATCATAAAATTCGCAATCCTAATGACACGTCTATAATCATCATATCACTCTATCCACGTAAATATTTTCAAAGATCCTACCGTAACTAACACCTTATTACATCGCACAACTCGTCATGCACAGCGAATTCACAATACTAAAGAACAATCTATTCAGGCAATTACGTAAAATTACTAAATACGTTGCCGCATTAATTCCATATCACCACAATAGTATCACACTTCTATAATCAAAACACTGTATTTCCACACAAGCACATAACATTTTGAAGACCACAGAATCGCACGTCGCAAAATACCGAGCTCCTCCGAGGTATTCTGAGCTACAGGTTAAAATTAACGTTCATTACCATAACACCATTACGGTACCAATAACATCCATGTCGAAGAAACTTTCGCAAAACCTTGCTAGCAAACATTAAAGAAATCTTACACAACTATCGCATATTATCACAACGTAGTCCGGCTCACCACACTAGACGTAATGATCATAAATATTACAACGCAATGTCCAACAAATAACGGTCGCTTTCAAGTTAAAATTGTTCATGTCAAAATTGACAACAAAATAAATACTACTCTACAACTACAATAAGCAATTACGTGGCGGAATATGTATAAGATATTCAAGTACTCATCCTGGGTTGTTGCTCCACGACGGTGTCACCTTCCGAGTTCAGCTCTCACTCAATAACATCATCAAGTATTGTCCATCACATTTCAGATCAGATCCTTTGAGGTCCCTCTATTTTAGTTGTTCATGTTGATACGTGCACACACAGCATCTGAATAATTATCTGATGACATTTCCATATTACCTGAAACTTAGAGATATCAATTAGAACAAGGTCATACACCTTAATACAATTTTAACAGTTCAAGCGATACACTTGCCTTTTCATTCAATAACAAGATATCTTGTTTTACAATATTGTATGTTTATAATATGCCAATATCTCTTTAGTAACTCCTTTCAATACAATCTTTTCCCTATGAATTCTTGCTTCCGATCTTTCTGAGGTGCAGATTTAGAGTGTCAACTTCTTCAGAGACAAAACAGATTCTACTACAACATAATAATTGGAGACGGTTTGCTTTTCAGAATTCTTCTCAGCTTCTAGCTCCCATATGTTTCTGACAATTGGAAACATTTGACACATAATGTAAGACGATCTCGTACAAATCAGCTGTATTAGTAAAGGAACTTATTTAATAATTGCCGCCTCGTATTTAGGTTAGTAATCGACAGTTTCCTTTCTTCATCTCGATCGTCGGATCGTGCAAGACTAGATGTACAAGGTATGGCCCTCTCATATAAACTTATTATTTACGTATTTCATGGCCCTCAGTAACAATCTGTCACAGATATACTGCCGTTCATGCATTTCTAAAAACTTTACTTGGAGAATGCGTATTATTCATATAATCTTGCCCTATGTTTCACGATGTTTAACTTTCTGCTAATATTTCCGAGATACCACGGGGTTTAGAGCTGGTTATCAATCTGCTGATATCTTCAATTCAGCGATGCCGTTCATGTAATTAGACAAATCAACTGCTTTCTAATTCATCTGGAGGTGTGATAACCGGATATAAGATTTCATTGACATCATTTCTCGACATAAGCTTCCAATGTGTCCACCAATCTCATCCTGACATACATTGGAAGGTTATATTCCTCCTCTACTCAAAAATGAAATTTCGTATGAAAGGAGAAATTTCATATTCATGCCAGATCTTATCATAATTCTCTTCTTCAATGAAATCTTCTTTTATCACGTCTGAAATGAACGAAAAATAACTCTGGTCTTGGGATACCGTTATACCATATCCTGTCTTCCAATCCTGTCTGGACTTCATCATTCGTCATCTGATCCGTCGGTCAGCGAATAAACATCCCAAGCATCTCCGTTTCTTTCGTCTTCCACGATGATATTGACTTCCTCCTCTTCAACGATCGGGAAACTGTACTGTTTAAGATTTGAAGCATTGAAAATAGCAATGTTGTTGGACTCTAAACTCTGTATTTTATATGCGTTATTGCCCAGTGCTTCAATAACTTTGAACGGCCCAATGTACAAATGTGCAAACTTGGAATAGAATTTTTCCGTGGGACAAGATACGGCTGGTTTTCTTACAAGAACATAGGTTCCAACCTCCAAAGGTTCTCGAAATCTCTTATGCCTTAACTTCTTTAGACGTTTTTCGGCCTGCCTTTTCATACACGCCTGAGCTTGCTTTATGTTCTCTTCGATGCTAGGACTTTCTTCGACTGGTCTAGCAATGATCTCGTTCCAGGGACGTCTTGGTTGCTCGTTCATGTGAAGAACGCTTGGAATATTGCCGATAGACTCGTGCCATGTAAAATTTATACAATCGGCTATTGTCGGTAAACAAGAAGTCCATGTCCAATGACGTTCATGGCAGAAAATCCTACAATATTTCGCAATTTCCTTCATGACCCTTTCAGCTGCATTGGATTCAGGGTGCCTTATGGAACTGAACCGGTGTTGAATGTTCATTTTCCTTAAAGCTTCCGCAAATTCGTTTGACGTAAACTGTGTTCCATGGTCTGTTAGTATGCATTTTGGTTTACCCATCTTTGGTATCGTTACTCTTTCTAAACTCCTAATTATGGACTTAGAGTTGGCCTTCCTAATGGGCTGAAGTGATACAAATTTTGACATCACATCGAGGACTACCAATACAAAACGGTTTCCACGTTTACCTACGGGTAAACTCCCATACAAATCCATGGCATATACTTCCCTAGGTCGGTCTGGTATTACGGCTATCGGTGGTTGATACAATAATACGGAGTTGTATTTCACCCTCTGGCATATATCACAGGTTTTTACTATTCTCCCTATGGTTCTCCGAAACCCAGTCCATGTGAAAGTCTCTCCTATTGTAGCCGCTAATTTATCTAGACCACCATGACCAATCATTCTATGGATGTACCATATGAGTTTACATCTTAATTTGCGTGGCACCACCACTCTTAATTTCTTCCGATCTTTGTCTATGTACTTATACAAGATGTTATTCGTCAGCACATAATCACCTATTTGATCTTCGGGTCCATCATTAGCTGACCTTCTTAGACAATATTCAATAATCTCTTTCAGAGATGAATCCTCAATTTGCAGCTCCGGCAATCGTTTTAGGCTTTCCAAACATTCTTCATCCTCTTGAGTTATTTCGATAACATTGACCTCCAGAGGCTCTTCTGTTGGATTTCGGCTTAGACTGTCTGCCAACACATTACTTTTACCTGGGCAGAACTCAATTCTTAAATTAAATTGCTGCGCATAAAGTGCCCATCGTGATACTCTCTCGCTGGATAATGTGGTTTTTAACACAAACGTTAGTGCTTTATGGTCCGTCCTAATAACTACCGGATACCCATACACTATTTTTCTCCACTGTTGTAATGCGTAAACAATGGCCAGCATCTCAAGTTCAGTGGTCGTATACTTAAGCTCATGGTTTCTTAATTTTCTACTAACGAAGGCTAAATAGTTTATATTATTCTCCCCATTACTCTCCTGATACAATACAGCTCCAACTCCAACTGCTGAGGCATCAGATTGAATGATAAACTCACGATCGAAGTCCGGATATCCAAGTTTTATACTGTTAGCTAGTAATTCCTTCGCGTTAACAAAAGCTCGATCATGACTCTCATTCCACCGCCAACGATTATTGGTCTTCAATAAATCTTGCAGGGGAGCTAATATCTCTGTATACCTTGGACAGTGGCTAGCAAAAAATCTCGTCATTCCCAAGAATTGTCGGATATGCTTAATCCTTCTGGGCTTCGGAAAGTTACATATGGCCTGTATCTTAACTGGGTTTGGTCTTATTCCAGTTCCATCAATTACATGACCAACAAACAAGATTTCAGATTGGCAGAACTTTGACTTGGATCGATTGATTTTGAATCCAGCCTCATCTAAATTTCTTAGCAGCTGTTCCAACTTGACTACATGCTCCTCGAAAGTTGCTGTCGCCAGTACGATGTCATCAACATAAATGGTTATAAATTCTTTTACTTCCGGTTTCAAGTTCCTGTCTAAAGCTCGTACCAATGCAGCCGCAGAGTTAGAAATGCCGAATGGTAGTCTTTCAAAGATATACGTTTGATTATCAAACATGAAACCAGTAAATAGCTTGGATTTACTCTCCAAGACTATGTGGAAGTATGAGGAAGTCAAATCTAAAATCGTGAAAAATCTCTTGTTCCGAAATCCTCTTATTATCTCCTTTATTACTGGGGCTTTATCATACTCAGGAATTAATTTGGAGTTGACCTGTCTCGCATCAATGCACACGCGAATCGATCCATTGCTTTTTCTTACCACTACCAGAGGGCTAACGAATGGTGTATGTGCTTTAGATATTATACCATTATCCATCATCTCCTGTATTACCTTCCTAGCCTCGGGCATGAATTTATCTGGTATAGGGTACGGTTTAATCTTAAATGGCCTCCAATCTTTCACTAATAACTTGTACTCAAAGTTCTTTATTGCTCCAGGCTGGCTCTTAAAAGCATTGTTATACCTTTTCAGCAGATTCTCAATTATCCCTTGCTGTTCAGGATTTCCTCCTATTCCACTGTCGATTGTCTGTCCACATACAGCGTCTTCTGTGTCGTATCTTTCCATTATCTTCTCGGCAACATGGGCAGCTTCATTTATTGAAATGTTCATGGTTTTCTGTAACTCACTCGTTTCCTTGTTTTCTATTCTAGCTGTAATGTCCTGTCCTCTTTCACCGTCACATCTGATCCTTATTTCTTCTTTCTTTAAATCAATTACTATGTTGTTTTCCCTGATAAAATCTGATCCAATAATTAAGTTATATTGGATTTTGTCCATGACTACAAATGGATGTTCCATAAAATTTCCTCCAATCTCTATTGGCAAATAAGTTTGTATCTTGCATTTCGTGACCTTGTCTGGAATTATGCCCTTGATTTTCATGTTGGCAATCGGAATTACAGGCAAGTGTGCTTTGTCTTGTAACTCTGAGAATAGTAGTTTGGATATGATACTTATACTTGCTCCAGTATCCAATAATGACAATACTCGAATACCCAATATTGTGACGTAAATAACGGGCAGTCCTCTCTTTAATTTCATTCCTTTAGGTAGACCGTCTTCGTGAAGCAATTCCTCGGGTTCAAATTCCCACGATTCGATTCCTGCTATGACCCATTCGTGCTGCCTATAATTTGGATTTAACTTACTAATTCTATTATTTGTTACTGATTCCAAAACGAAGTTTTTTTTTTCACCCCGTCATTGCCTTGATTATTCTTGTCAAATGGTGTGGCTGCGGGATTTAACGTTTTATCAGCGCTTTCTTTTCTTTGTTCTTGCTGATACAACAGACTAGTCGCGCCCACGCAATCAGCGTTCATATCTTGATTCAATATCGCTCGTTCCCATTGCTTGCATTCCTGCTGCTTTCTTAATTCGCCAAGGTACCTTTCTCTTTCCTTGTTTATCTCCTCGTCCTGCCGAATATCTGATTGTCTTGAATTTTCTCGATACCTATCTCTGCGGTACGGCCATTTATCTCTGTTTCGACTCCACCTTGTATTTCTGTAATATCTAGGATATCTCCGCTCTTCGTTCCGAGACGGTGCCCACTTCTGGCGTGTCTTGTCACTCTTCTCATCCCTATGTTCCACTCTTCTGTAGCTTTCATTCGTCCTAGGTCTATCTCCTGGACCGTGACTGTTGTATCCTTGGTTTCTTTCTTCACCTTCATCTCCTGCTGGTGTTACAACATTTACCGTCGGATCGACGTGTCTTACTATGCGGCTATTAGTATGTGTTGTCGTGCTGTCAATTTGCCGAAGTATCGACTCCGCTTGCACGGCTGATTGAATATTTGCCGCCGTCAATAATCTCTGTATATCCGCAGGGAACTGTTTGATTATTGCTCGTACCATTTCCGTCTCTGTAGGTGGAGAATCAAGCTCCTTCAGTCGATGAAATTGCATCGTGAAGTATTCGGCAAACCTACTCGGTCCTGTTAAAGAATATTTCTTCGAGTATAGATCGAGTCTGATTCCTTGCTGTACGTCGATTCCCCAGAATTTATCCAAGAAAGCTTGTTTAAAGCCTGCATAATCCTCAAAAACGTAGCGAAAAGCTTTAAACCAAATGAGTGGTGCACCTTCTAAGTGTTTCTCCACTGTCTTTAACTGGCGCTCTGTAGATACCTTTGTCTCCCTAAAGTATTCCTCAATCTCTCTTAGGAAACCACGAGGAGTCATACTGGATCCTATATTTCCGTTAAATTTCTTAGGCCTATCCTCATAAGTGCGTATAATGTTAACAATCTGGGTTCCACTTCCTGTATGAATTGTCCCGTTGTCATTAATATCAACGCAAAACTGGGGTATCTCAAATTGACTGTTTACTTCAGTCTTCCTTCCATCCTCAATTATCGTCTGCCGGTCGTTCAACGATGATACCAAATTCCTATTTGTTTCGTTTTCAATCCTCAGGTTCTGTACGTCCTTTTGAATAGCATTTAAGTCGTCTTTTAATCCTTTTATTTGCTGATTCATCAAAGCTTTATTCTCTTCAGTTTCTTCCGTTATCAAATTGAACCTGTCATTGATCTGCTCTCTTGCTTGGGTTATCTCTTTCCGTATATTCTCATTGGTGATAATGACTTCATCCGATACCTTCTTAAGTTTTCCATCCCAATTATTATCAGACTCTTTCATCTTCTCCTGCATTACATCTACCTCTTCTTTGAGCTCTTTAAGGTCGTGGTCGACTTGAACTCGCAACTCTTGGATGCTTGATTTAAAATCATCTTTCAATTCTTCGAATTTTTCTTGAAAATTCCTCTTATTCTCAATCATCGCCGCATTCACTTCTTCTTTTAAATTTAATACTTCTCCTTGTACTTCAGCGACTTTCGATCCTAACGATACAATCTCTTCTTGCATCACTTTCATATTTTCTTGCACCATATCGGTGATTCTGTCAAAAGTTCCTTGCATTTTCTCGTGGGATTCGTGGATTTCTGCTCTAGTATTTTTCTGTGATTCTCGAATTCTCTTTTCGGTAGTATCCTGTGATTCCTGGATTTTCCTCTCGGTATTTTCTTGTGCCTCCTGAATCTTTTTCTCAGTATTCTCTTGCGACTCACGTACTTCCTGAATCTTTTTCTCGGTACTTTCTTGTGATTCTCTCACTTCTTGAATCCTTTTCTCAGTACTTTCTTGTGCCTCCTGAATTTTCTTTTCTGTATTTTCTTGCGCTTCCTGAATTCTCTTTTCTGTATTCTCTTGCGATTCTTGCATTTTATTCATTTTTCCAGCGAGCTCCTCCAATAATAGTTTTACTTGAGCAAGAGACGCCATCGTAATTTCCTATATCGTACCTTAACAAGAATATATCACTCTCAATCTCACTCTACAGTCTTTATCTAGTGTTTCCACAACACCTATACCTGTCTAGCACCTCACGAATTAGATTCAATAAATGAACGTATGGGTCTCTCCGGATCTGACCCGAAATATGACGGACATCCAATAATAAGTGACACGGAACAACCTATCGCTCTATCCGAGTTAAATGACTCATTATCCCGATTAACAAGAGCTGAAACTTTACGGAAAATCCTTCCATAATGTCATAAAATGAAACTAAGTAAAAATCGTAGTATTAATTAACGGTCAAATCCTTCCAATATTACTCATAAAATATATGATTAAATAAATATTTCAAACATTCTTCACCAACAACGTTGTAGATTCAATGTTCTCTGATTACCAATGTCTTTTCGAGTTTTCCTTTCTTTAAGTCCACTGCCACGCGATAAGTAATTGGACTCTAGTCGTTCGGTAATAAAATAATTCAACTCTGGCCCCACAGTTGGGTGTCAAGTAAAATTATAATACCTATATGTGCCCTGACAGCAGTCCCTGTGACCGTGTTGTAAATTTTAATTTTGTATCTCAGTGTTGGGTTAAGCCGCGGCGAAGCAATGCAAAGCTCCACTCAAGGGACGTGCAAGTCCGACGAGTTGGGACACAGGTTAATTGAGTGGACTGTTATCATCGTGGCTTTTAACGTGGAATGTAATCATCATTTCTGCCTAAATTACGTGAATATTCCGCAATAGGGTATTAAGAGGCTGAGGATATTGGCATATTCGACGAGACACATTGACCAACATTTTATCTTATCCTAAATTAAATGACTAACCTAATGTTCCTATGCTACTTTAAATGATAACTCCGTAAAAAGTTTTATTTTATGGAAGGATCTCCCGTTTAATGACTTAAAAATAACTTTAAATGCATCAACTACATTAAAAACAAATTATTGGCAACACAACGGATATAAAAGGAAAATGTTATGTTAAATTGAAAATAAATACCTAACTTCAAGCTCTTGTTACAAATAAATACAACATCATCAATCGAAACAAAAGAGACAAAGTGCCCCTCTGCTGAAGGCTTACATGGAAAGATCAGTTATCAATCTCGCATTTTTCAAAATAAATCACTGGGAATTATAGAATCTTCCACTTCAGAATGTTATTTCCTACCCAAACATCTTATAATATTCCGTCATTTCTCCTTTAAAAATCATCGCACTATATGTCAGTATCTGTCTATCTAGCAACTTGAAAATTACCGTTATTCTAACCATATAAAATCACCATAAATGCAATAGAAATGTTTGAAAACACAGGATCGTAACATAATATGACATCCATCAAAATCATGCATTTAAAAGACAGACTCGATCTTCTCGTACGTCCATCGGTGACCGCACCTAGATAAAAAACATCAAGAGACATTGCCACATCTACAATAACCTTGTCTAACCACGTTGATTCTGCGCCTCCGGATACCACTGCGACGTTGACCTGGAATACTACATTAGCACTAGGCGTCAACTCAAAATGATCTACAAAATCCAACTAGCAAAGAAATGGTTTACTTACCATAGAAGATCATATTTCCTTTACGACATGACCTTAATATCTTTACGTTACCGATTATCTTGCGAAGATCCTAAACATCCCTTTAATATCATGCGCTCTGGTCAATCTTGTATTTAAATAGGATAAATGTGACGACCAACTACTAGTGTTCGTGAGTGCAACATCCTATAATATTATTCTAAAATACGGCCTCGCACCTAAATAAATTATTCATCACGACAACATCAAAATTCACGCATGACCTACATAGTTCCTACCGTCAATACCATCATCAGGACCTTCACATAACATCATCATAAAATTCGCAATCCTAATGACACGTCTATAATCATCATATCACTCTATCCACGTAAATATTTTCAAAGATCCTACCGTAACTAACACCTTATTACATCGCACAACTCGTCATGCACAGCGAATTCACAATACTAAAGAACAATCTATTCAGGCAATTACGTAAAATTACTAAATACGTTGCCGCATTAATTCCATATCACCACAATAGTATCACACTTCTATAATCAAAACACTGTATTTCCACACAAGCACATAACATTTTGAAGACCACAGAATCGCACGTCGCAAAATACCGAGCTCCTCCGAGGTATTCTGAGCTACAGGTTAAAATTAACGTTCATTACCATAACACCATTACGGTACCAATAACATCCATGTCGAAGAAACTTTCGCAAAACCTTGCTAGCAAACATTAAAGAAATCTTACACAACTATCGCATATTATCACAACGTAGTCCGGCTCACCACACTAGACGTAATGATCATAAATATTACAACGCAATGTCCAACAAATAACGGTCGCTTTCAAGTTAAAATTGTTCATGTCAAAATTGACAACAAAATAAATACTACTCTACAACTACAATAAGCAATTACGTGGCGGAATATGTATAAGATATTCAAGTACTCATCCTGGGTTGTTGCTCCACGACGGTGTCACCTTCCGAGTTCAGCTCTCACTCAATAACATCATCAAGTATTGTCCATCACATTTCAGATCAGATCCTTTGAGGTCCCTCTATTTTAGTTGTTCATGTTGATACGTGCACACACAGCATCTGAATAATTATCTGATGACATTTCCATATTACCTGAAACTTAGAGATATCAATTAGAACAAGGTCATACACCTTAATACAATTTTAACAGTTCAAGCGATACACTTGCCTTTTCATTCAATAACAAGATATCTTGTTTTACAATATTGTATGTTTATAATATGCCAATATCTCTTTAGTAACTCCTTTCAATACAATCTTTTCCCTATGAATTCTTGCTTCCGATCTTTCTGAGGTGCAGATTTAGAGTGTCAACTTCTTCAGAGACAAAACAGATTCTACTACAACATAATAATTGGAGACGGTTTGCTTTTCAGAATTCTTCTCAGCTTCTAGCTCCCATATGTTTCTGACAATTGGAAACATTTGACACATAATGTAAGACGATCTCGTACAAATCAGCTGTATTAGTAAAGGAACTTATTTAATAATTGCCGCCTCGTATTTAGGTTAGTAATCGACAGTTTCCTTTCTTCATCTCGATCGTCGGATCGTGCGAGACTAGATGTACAAGGTATGGCCCTCTCATATAAACTTATTATTTACGTATTTCATGGCCCTCAGTAACAATCTGTCACAGATATACTGCCGTTCATGCATTTCTAAAAACTTTACTTGGAGAATGCGTATTATTCATATAATCTTGCCCTATGTTTCACGATGTTTAACTTTCTGCTAATATTTCCGAGATACCACGGGGTTTAGAGCTGGTTATCAATCTGCTGATATCTTCAATTCAGCGATGCCGTTCATGTAATTAGACAAATCAACTGCTTTCTAATTCATCTGGAGGTGTGATAACCGGATATAAGATTTCATTGACATCATTTCTCGACATAAGCTTCCAATGTGTCCACCAATCTCATCCTGACATACATTGGAAGGTTATAATATATATATATATATAGATAGATAGATAGATAGATAGATAGATTAACCACCTAATCAATACACAATATTATAATCTTAAAAGATTATTTATCAAACAAAAGTGGACATGTCATATATATCAGATATATATGTCATTACTACATTCATGATCTTTCAAATGTGTTTACGTGCTATAAGGACCTGTTTAAGCATACTATGAAGTTGACAGGTCTGAATCCACGAACCTGGGAATTGCTTGCTGAAGATGATTCAACCTGGCAACAGATCATCCTGGGCACTGTCAAGACGTTTGAAGGGAAACGGCGCAGTTACGAAGAGGGCAAGCGACGAGCACGAATAATCAGGGAAGCTCAACCATACTTTCCTCCAATAATTCTGTGTGATAGTTTGTTCCACACTAAGATTGGACTGTTAGTCACTGCAAACACATCCACAGACAGCCTTGATTTCGAAGTGAAGTGACATGGAGGAAGAGTAAACTTGGAAACGAGTTAAAGCCACTGCCGACAACGTGCTATTAATCTTATTTCAGTGTTTGTGTGCTGATGATGGCTCCACTTTTGTTAGATAAATAGTATTTTTAGATTATAATATTGTGTATTGATTAGGTGGTTAATCTTTTTTTTCTCAAGTTATATAGTCAATACGGACCAATATGAGCATGATTACTAGTAATCTTAATTTGAGACTGAGTATTTTCCATTGTAGCTTTTACTAATGAAATCAGTTTTTGAAGAATGTGCATTTCCTGCATTGCCATAAGTAATTAGTGTATCATAAAAATTTGATCGTCAGTTGATCTTCCTTGTCGGAATCCACATTGGTAGTCTCCAATGAAATCTTCAACAAAGGGAACAAGCTTGTTAACAGAATGGTCAAGAATATTTTATGGGCAATGCTCAGTAAATTTAATTCCCCTGTAATTGCCACGTACTGCGCCATATTTACGGAATATTTTTCTTGCGCCACGCTCCAATGCATATCTCACTTTTTGGTCACCCTTGGCATTCAAGAAAATCCATGGCTAAACGAATAATATCTCAGGGAATAAGTTATATCAGCATTTTTAACGTGAATCCGACTGAGATTACCTTTCCTACCTTTTCATTATATGCGAACATCGATTGGATCATTTGGACATAAAGACTTAGTTTTAAACTCAATTAATTACCATCATCAGGTAAGATATTACCTTAAGTTAATCTTATAATCTATAAATAACATAAAATTGCTTAAATTCTTAATTATTAATATTTATTCAAATTTATATCTTATATTCAGATGAGCTAAATGTTTTCCAAATTTTTTTTTTTCAATGTACATTTGTATTTCATCCAAACAAAAAAAAAAGTCTTGAAGTTGTGTGTTTATCGTAACCTTCGATCTATGATCATCAATCAACAACTATCTCATTATTGCCTAAGGTCTCATCTTATCAAATAATTCTTCTCTTAAAATTCTTCCTGAATAAAAATTATTCGATGTTTTCATCCTGACCTATTATGAATTACAATCTCTCTTCATCTTTTCATCCACGTATTAAAAAAAAAAAAAAAATTCTTCAGATTGACATTAAGGAATTAATTAAATTAATTAATTATCTTGAAATTATGTAAATGACATAACAAGAGTAAATTAAAAATGAAAATCTATTATGAATAAAATCAAATTCTCATGAATTATTAGATTCTAAGTAATTGTCATGTTTCAGGAGAATGTCAAGTTCTGACATGAATTCCAGTTTTGATTGTTTTTCTAGTATTGATATATTACAAAGTTTCAAACTTAAGAATCCGAGAATTTTTTTTGTAAGTAATTATCTGTCTAGGCGTTCTTCAACTAATTTTATCATCTAAAAAAAAACACACGCAGAATAAGAAATGTTTCATGTCTGTAGCTCTTAATAGCTACCTATCTTAATATTTAAAAAATCATCATTTATCATTACTAGATATAATCAAAATATTCCTATGAAATCTGTAAAATCTCCAAGATAGGCTCAACAACTTTGCATTCAGGTTATAATACGTTGCACCGCTTAATAAATTCAATTATATGTTTGCAATAAGTCGAGGAATATCTTAGATGACAGTTCCTAATTCATTAATAGTGATAAGCTAACATTACGATGACACTAATATCATACCTGCCAACAACAATCTAGTGTTTCAGCTTAAATTAACTGAAACTAAATAGCATGTGAAATTTTCTTCGAGGTTGCCATAGTAGTCTGAGTAATAGGTTAATTGAGATTATTTTCGATGACCATACTCCATTAACATCCTGTAAATCCATTTTCAAATGGCCATTACCTCACATTATAGGTTATTCGAGATTACGTCGCTATAGGCGTCAAATAAAACCATAATCCTACACTGTGTTACACACAATTACATTAATTAATTATTCGCAGAATTCTCTCCTCATACGTCCTCACATTTATTATAATTCCTCAAATAATATTCAAGGATATCTATTATTTATCATTTGCACTCCCTATCTCATATTTCCATCATATCCTTACATTGCCGCGTATATAAACTTCATTTGGTCTACTCAATATAACGCTCGACTTGTATAATTCCACATCCCAATAAAATTATAATTTTATGGATCAATAACTACTATCTCTGACAATATGCACTTCATTTGTCAAAATATACACATATATAACCTATGTTTACTCACGTTTGGCAAAAAGTTGATGTTAATTATGATCTTGGTAACCTACAATTCAATACGCACCAATTATGCACTCCAAGTACATTAGAATAGATTGTTAATGGCAAAACTCTCTGAAGATCGACTGACGAGATATTAGTATAATGCTTCATTGGCGAATGCGACATTTCCTACATATGGAAGTTCTTGTATGCTTTGGAGTACTACCTAAAAACTTCATTTGAACAGCACTATAAATATATTCGCAGTGAAACTATCTTTGTAAGTCATCTCTCGAAGATATATCGATCGTTTCCTTATATCAACACAACCAACAAATTACTACATGATACTACACAAATATCTAATTTTGAAATAAAGCTTTTAAACTTATCTTATTCTGCCTGTGTTTTTGGGCTGGGACTGCTGTAGTTTCGTCCTTTATGTGGCGATCATCTCTGGTTTATGTCTGTGGCATCTCCGAGTCATGGTCGCAGGACTTCTGTTGTCGGGCAAAGCCGGTTCGGTTCCCTTCTGTCGCCAATCCCATCTCCAGTCTAGTCGGCCATTACAGCATTTTCACGTACATACATGAGAAACATAGACAAATACATCATTAATTCCCTGATCTCCTTAGTTATAAAGCCTCTTCCTAAATTATCTCTACCGACCTCGATAACTGCAGTCGCTTAAGTGCGGCCAGTATCCAGTAATCGGGAGATAGTGGGTTCGAGCCCCACTGTCGGCAGCCCTGAAGATGGTTTTCCATGGTTTCCCATTTTCACACGAGGCAAATGCCGGGGCTGTATCTTAATTAAGGGCAAGACCGCTTCCTTCCAATTCCTAGGCCTTTTCTATCCCATCGTCGCCATAAGACATATCTGTGTCGGTGCGACGTAAAAAAAAAATCTCTATGTTCTTATGAGTAGAATATGATGACGTAAATTCATCTATTGCAGTCTTAATGACACGGGTGGTGGCTTAAATACTGTCAGGCTTATATTAAAATTGCTTCAAGATATCGTTTTTGGAAGTCTTCTTCAATAAACTTTCATTGATCTTTAACTCAACCCTGCTTTCCATTCAGTCATCTTCATTTCATGCAGAGTATTTTGCCTATGATCTTAGATGTTTACGAGAAATATAGCGTTTGGACTTCGAATTTTAGTTAAATTCTTCGATAATTTAGCATCTTCTCCCTAAAATCTGCTATTTCTTTGTATTATTAACTTCTTGTAACTTTCCGAGTATTTTCCCTTCTTTTTTTTTTTTTCCCTTGCGATCTTTGAATGTTCATACTGTTGGTTTGTAGTGCACTTTTCTTATGTCACGGCCACTTGGATTCCGTTTGTATCTTTTACCTTATATTAACGGCCACATGGATTCCATTAGTCTGTATTTCCTTACTTCGAATTTTCCGCCGCATGGTTAACGAAACTTTACCGTTATTCTCGGCAAATGACGATTTCAACTCTCCGTTTTTTCAATTAGGGCAATGAAAAGGTACAGTACTGTGACATCATCTCTCACCGGGTGAGTTGGCCGTGCGGTTGTGAGCTTGCATCCGGGAGATAGTAGGTTCTAACCCCACTGTCGGCAGCCCTGAAGATGGTTTTCCGTGGTTTCCCATTTTCACACCAGGCAAATGCTGGGGCTGTAACTTAATTAATGCCACGGCCGCTTTCTTTCCACTCCTAGGCTTTTCCTATCCCTTCGTTGCCATGAGACCTAAAATGTTAGTGCAATGTAAAGCCAATTATAAAAAACATTACATCATCTCGTGAATTGGACATATATATATCATAATGATCAAGTTCCATTCATCAAGTATTTCTTCGGAAATCCAAATCTTTCTGTTATTAGGTTATGAAGGAGTTTAGTATATTCTCGTCCTGCATGTTTCACAAGTACTGACTGGACGAGGTCCATTCCTAGAGCTTTATTGTTTTCTTTAGGTTTCTAATAGTAAGAAGTACTTCATCAGTGGTTGGCACTGGCACTTGCACTTCAGTTCAAAGGCTGTATGAATTTTCTGCAGTGACTATCCTTCCTTGATTATCAGGTAAATTTCCATTCAATAGTTCATTAAACCACATCTGCTTTATCTGTATAGGCTATTGTTACAATGGGCTTGCCACACCCAAAGGCATTTTATACCTACTGTCAGGTTCAAAATTAGGTCGCCCCTAACATGGAGACAGACGCCGCCTTTCGTAGCCGCTCCTCTGGAGTACGGACGCTACAGGTTTGCTGCCGTACTGAAGTTCGTTTTCTCCACCATAGATGCCGTTGGGAACTTCACCCACAATCCAGGGCAAGGGCCCTCCATACTTATGACCCCCTGGAGAGAGGGTGTCCCAGTATTTTAAAGCCCCCAGGAATTGGGCTACCTGTTGGTCCGTGGGTTGTATTGGGTATTTCAACCAGCCCTACGTACTGTAGGGGCCTCCTATCCGCCACCTGGGAACGCACTCTGTAGGAGTCAGGTTCCCCTGGTTACTTTCGGAAGTTAACCTCACCCACAAAGGAAGCAAAGGAAACTATATACAAGATGTATTACGTACCCATAACAACTTACGGAGCAGAAACTTGGACATTGGCAAAGAAGGATGAGAGTCGAACACAGGCAGCCAAAATGAATGAAGAGTAGAAGAGACCAAATAAAGAATGAGAAAATACAGGAAGACATTGAAGTGGAAAAAATGAATGATAGAATAGAGAAGAGCCGACTAAGATGGTTTGGGCACATAAAGCGAAAACAGATGATGGAAATGCAAATGCAAGGAAAAAGGGGCCGTGGACGACCACGATTGAAATGGAAGGACACAATCCAGCGCAGTATTAGAGAAAGAAACCTGGACTGAGACACAGTGTTGGAGGAATGGTGGAGGGACCATATTTGCCCATACCCGGCTACAGCTGGATAATGGGAGATGATGATGATGATGAGTTCATTAAAATGCTGAGCCCACCTGTCAAATATCATTTTGTCACTGCTCAAGGTTGTGCCATGTTCATCTCTACACAGACTTGTTCTCACTTGAAAATTTTTCAGACTCATTTAACTTCTGGTAAAAAGCCTGTGTTCATTGGAGCCTTTCAGATGCTCTTACTCAACGAGTTCTCTGTTCTCATCTTTTATTTTGCAGCCTTTTATCTTCCCTTGTAGCCACTCTTGTATTCTTCCACAGCTTTTCTGGCATGGTGCTGCTGCATCCTCTTGTATGCCTGTAAATAATAATATCAACATAAGAATTAGAAAATGATTTGTTTCACTTAATAACGTCTGTTGTTGCTCTGCTTTTCATGGCAGCAAGCATCCTTTTATCATGTGGTTTTGAAAAGGAAGTACGAGGGGCGTTCAATATATAATGCAACACATTTTATTTCTCTGCCAATTTTGGTTTTTAAAAATTGGAATTTTGTTTGGGACATCTTTGAATATTCCCGCTTCGTCTCGTACAGTTTCATTAATTTCTGATAGGTAGCAGCGCTATAACTAGCCTTCAAAAAGGCGTCTGTTACGGAGGTGCGTACCAAACAGTGAGCAATTGTTGACTTTCTTTTGATGGAAAATCAGGGCATCACAGATATTCATAGGCGCTTGCAGAATGTCTACTGAGACCTGGCAGTGGACAAAAGCATGGTGAGCCTTCTCCACGACAACGCAACACCTCGGACAAGTGTGCGCACGTGACAGAAGTTCACAAAACTTCAGTGAACTGTTCTTCCTCATCCACCCTACAGTCTAGATATCGTGCCTTCTGACTTCCATCTGTTTGTCCCAATGAAGGATGCACTACATGGATGATAGGGAAGTTATCGTTGCAGCACGATGTTGGCTCTGACATCGACCAGTCGAGTGGGACCGTGCAGGCATATAGGCCCTCACATTACGGTGGCGTAAGGCCAAAGCATTGAACAGAGATTATGTTGAAAAATAGGGTATTGTAACAAAAGGATTGGGGAATAGCATGATGTATTTGAATCCTCAATAAAAACCAACCTCCTTTTAGGAAAAAAAAAAGAAAGTGTTGCATTATAAATTGAACTCCCTTTGTATATTGGCTATTATTCATTAGAAGTACATCTACTTGTTACAAAAGTTAGTAATTCTGTGTTTTATAATGTTATATGTTTTTAGGGGTTGACACCGCCTGTTCTAGTGTTTGTACAGACCAAAGAGCGAGCTAAGGAACTCTTTACGGAGCTCATATACGATGGAATCAATGTTGATGTAATACATGCTGATAGGACACAGCTGCAAGTAAGTAGCCTGTCTCTAATAATATCCTGAAAAAAGACGTACCTTAAGAAATACAGTAGAACCTCGATTATACGTTCCCCGGAAACTACGTTTTCCCATATTCTCCGTTCAAATTACGTGGTCCCGCGAGCATCCCAATTAAATCACACTGTAAAAACCCCGTATTGTCTGTTCCTCGAAGAAACGATTTCCCGGGTCAACCGTTCAGAAATTTCAGTCCCATCAACGCTAAATCCTCGATCACGCGTATTTCAAGAAACTGTATCTCATGAAAGGCTATGGCATAGGCTACTTACGGATCTTGGTGTTAATGTTCCGTCATTGCGATAATTAGAGGAAGTACTGTACTGGAAAAGCGATTGGCGGTGCACTTGTATAAGGGACCATCTTAGCATTGCATTCGGGTGGTATTGTTTAGAGAATCCTCGGAAATTCATAAAGCAGAGAGTGGCCACAACAATTGGAAGGAGACAGAGCACATTTCGACAGCTTTACTTGAAGACTGAACGAGTTTCGTCAAATGTTCGTACTTGCAAAACGTCTACATTATGTCCAGGGTTAGATGTTTATATTTTTTACTTCTTTCAATTGTATCGCCGAACTGGTTTCCGGCAATTCCCTCAGGGCATTGTATAGTCACTGGGTTTCAGGCAGAAATCGCAACTGCTCCTTCTTAACACAAATTTAGTATTTCAATATTATCATATACGATTATGTTATCGAGGCCAGAACAGATGTTGCACCTTACATACATAAAGCCATGGAAGGTTTTGGGATTGCCTATTACTGTTTTGGTCCTAATATAAGACTGGGAATTTCATGTTTTTGTGTTAAAATGTTATAAAAATCGCAGTCTTTTATTTGTGCACGTTACATTTAAAAAGTTTGTAGCATTTCGCTCTCGTACCGACTTGTACAGCGAGCGTGCTTTCCAGCTGAACTGAAGGTCACGAATAACCGTAATTTCTGAAGTTTAGATTATATTTTTTCTCTTTCCAATTTGATTGTGATTAGGATGGGCAGAACTGAATATAATGCATTCGAGAATTTTCGAGAATCAATATTTACATTCAAAACCATATTCTCGAGTTCAACATAACCTTTAAAAGTCGATGTAGGCCTAATTTACGTGGAACACGATTTCCATCAACTATAACTACGAACTGTATACCGGTACCCGTTACCAAATTAAAATGGAAGATTAAAAAAAGGGTATTTTGCCATCATGTTGGCGCTTTTGTGTCTAATGTGCTTTATTTTATTAGATTAGAGAATTAAAAGAGAAGCCTCCGTGGCTCAGACGGCAGCGCGTTGGCCTCTCCCCGCTGGATACCGTGGTTCAAATCCCGGTGACTCCATGTGAGATTTGTGCTGGACAAAGCGGAGGCGGGACAGGTTTTTCTCCGGGTACTCCGGTTTTCCCTGTCATCTTTCATTCCAGCAACACTCTCCATTATCATTTCATAGCATTTATCACTCATTAATATATAAATCACCTTGGGAGTGGCGACCCCATTGTAATAACAGCCTATATATGTTTCATTCATTACATCCCTGACCCGGTCAATGACTGGAAAACAGGTTGTAGGTTTTCATTCATTCATTTTCAGAGAATTAAAAACTACTTATGGTTGATTGTTGTTTGGCTTGGCGTTACCGGTATTAGATTTTTTGAAGTTTGGCTGATCAACGTTGCTGATCTAAAAGAAGTTTTCACGGTAAAACTGAATGTAAACTTTCAAGATTTTTAAGTTGCTTACCGGTAATTAATCTTTGAAGCCAGCCCCGCGATCTAACTTGTCTGCCTCTCACCCGGAGGGCACAGGTTCGATTCCCAGCCAGGTCATGCATTTTTACCTGCATATGAGGGCTGATTCCAGGTTCACTCATTCTACGATTACCTTTAATTGAGGAACTATCGAATGGTGAGATGAGGACCTCGTTCTAGAGAGCCAGGAATAACGGCCGAGAGGATTCGTCACACTGACCATGTGTTACCTAGTAATCTGCAGGCTTTTGGGATGAGCAGCGGTCGTTTGGTGGGCAAGAAGGTCCATTGGGACTGTAGTTTGGTTTGGTTTAGGAGTGTTTATAAGATTATAATAATACATATTTCATTTTTGTGAAATTTAGCCAAATTGTTGATGGTTCATTCGTTCCCGGATATTCCGTTTTCCCGCGGTCCCTCGAAAAACGGAGAATCGAGGTTCCACCGTAATAAGGGCACACACTACGTGTGTATTACAGTCCCACTTCCTGGGTTTCCACCTTTGATTAAATTCAATAAAAAACAAAACAGTGACTTTCCAAGGGAACACTGTGACCATCTGTTGTATTTAAAATTATAAAAAATTTCAGCTTAGTAGTTGAGTTCTTAAAAAATTATGCAAGGATTTTGTTTAAGGTATCAACCATGGAAATCCATTCACTGGTTCTTGCATAATTTATATTGTATTTAGTAACTAAATCATGATCCTTAAAGGAACAATTTTATTGTTTTTAATTTCCTTGAATTATGATCTAAGGAATAAAACATCTCGCAAGTTCATGGAAGCTCCACTGAAGCTTATTCGTCTAATAACATCATTCCACGCCATTTCTCCACAGACATTTCAGAACATACTGCTTAATTAAGAACTAGTATTAGGTTTAATGGTCCACCCAATCAATACACTTCACTTTACAAGTATATATTTTATATTATTATTTTTTTTTTAATATATACATCGAGTTGAGCCTCTATGGACTGCGTGGTAACAACCAACTTCATTTCAGTGTCTAGGTCTTGTTCTTGTTCCGGCTTTGACTTCCTGCCAGTATCTTCTGAGCCCAGCGACAAGTGCCTGTTTATGCTCTTCAGACAAAGGTCCTTTCCGTCTTCTGGAAGTTGATTATATTATAATTATATTATATTATATTATATTATATTATATTATATTATATTATATTATATTATATTATATTATATTATATTATATTATATTATATTATATTATATTATATTATATTATATTATATTATATTATATACATAATATGAATATGTTCTCACTTGTAAAGTGAAGTGTATTGATTGGGTGGACCATTAAACCTAATACTAGTTCTTAATCAAGCTGTATTAATAGAGATCTATATGATGAAGTTTGTAAATTGCAAATACCACTTAGTCGAGCAGCTAGTGTTCTTCTCAGACCATAGTTTGCAACATTTTTATAAAACGACTCTTTTATTGGGAATTACCAAGAACTAATCATGCTGCTTTTCTTGGGACCTTTTTCAGTTCTCTAATCAAGTACTTGTGGTGTGAGTCCCATACATTGGAACTGTCCTCTAATTGGAGTCTTACCGGAGACTTATTCACCTTCTCCTTTACATCTTTACTAGAACCCCTAAATACCTTCATAACCGTGTGAAGTGATCTGTAATCTTTCTTTACGACCTAATTGATGCAATTACCCTAATGAAGATCATTGCTTATATTAACACCTGGGTACAATCCCCCATCAACACAGTAATTGAAGCTGAGTGTATGTGTGTCTTTTGTTGCAGAGGGACAACGTGGTGCGTAGTTTCCGAGAGGGTAAGATCTGGGTACTAATCTGTACCGAGCTGATGGCCCGTGGTATTGACTTCAAGGGTGTTAACCTGGTCATCAACTACGACTTCCCACCAAGTGCCATCTCTTACATCCATCGCATAGGTAAATTTGCCTTTCTGCATCAACTGGACAGAGAAAATTAGCCTTCTCTTTCTCCGCATCAAATCACAAAAGCCCTTGATAGTTGATTGCTTATTGTAAAAATAACTGAATTTGCTTGCTACCTTACAGACCACGAGAGTTGTAGTCTGACATTTGAGTGGCTAAAACAGTAACGACGACATGCGCTGCGTTGCCATAGTTACCTCCACCTGTGATATACTATCATCCTTTAGTACAGAATAACCAGGCGAGTTGGCCGTGCGTGTAGAGGCGCGCGGCTGCGAGCTTGCATCCGGGAGATCGTGGGTTCGAGCCCCACTGTCGGCAGCCCTGAAGATGGTTTTCCGTGGTTTCCCATTTTCACACCAGGCAAATGCTGGGGCTGTACCTTAATTAAGGCCACGGCCGCTTCCGTCCAACTCCTAGGCCTTTCCCATCCCATTGTCGCCATAAGACCTATCTGTGTCGGTGCGACGTAAAGCAAATAGCAAAAAAAAAAAAAAAATTAGTACAGAATAGATTGATAGTTGTATTATTTAATGCTAATTGTTAATGGTACACTTCAGGAATAACCCATCATACGAAGATGCTAGTTCATCAAAAAAAAAAAAAAAAAAAAAAAAAAAAAAAAAAAAAAAAAAAAAAAAAAAAAAAGGAAACCACAATTAGTCAGAATGTGAATGAAATATTTTTACCCGGATTGGATAATAATCTTCCGGAGAAGTGAATTGCTCCTGTGAGGTCCTTCAAACAGGATTTAAGCTTACTCCCATGGCTCAGGCAGTATGTTCCTGGGAAATTGTACAACCAGCCACTTATTAAATAGCAAAAATAAACTAACAAAAAAAATAATATTCAGAAAAGAAAACATGTAAAGCAATAAATAATAGCTGACAAAGTATGACTCCGCATGATATTACAAAAGCGATAGAGAGCAAACTCAACCACGTGGTGACAGCACTGCTAAAATGTGGCATCACTGGGACCATTGTCGAGTAGGGTTAGTTAAATTTTTCTCACTGTTAGTGCTAAACAATGAAGAAAATGTGTCATTTCAACAGACCGCCTTGGTCACTATATTAAATGTTGAGTAAAAACACAATGACACATGTTTTGGCCCTATTAGGCCTTCTTCAGCCTTGAAAAAGAAATATAAAGTTTATAGAAAAATTCTAGGAAAACACTACAGTAAAGGTCCATCAGAAAGAATTGGTCTGAAATGTTTTAATTTGTCTTAAGGTAAAAAAGCATAACCAAAAATCATAAAGAAGAATTTATAAAAACACTTCTTCTTGAAGTCTTGATGAAAAGTACTTGCTTGCTTGTTGTTTAAAGGGGCCTAACATCTAAGGTCATCGGCCCTGATGAAAAGTATCAGTAACATCGAAATAGAAACTTTTCTAGGCTGAACAGTATAGTCTTTTTGTTTTATGCAGGTTAGAACAAGATAAGCTGCCAGAAGCATAAATGTAGCCTACTTGGGTCATATACAGAGTTGCCAACTACTACGGATTTTCCGTAGTTCCTACAGTTATCTCACATGTACTACGGTAATACCGAAATGGTAATGATTATTATGGATTTCACAAAATCGAAAGGCTCTTTATAAATTTTACATTTCTACTTTGTGCTTATGACAAGTTAAAACATTTCAAGATCAATTCTTTCTGTTGGACTTTTTTCTTTGGATGGCCATTTTTATTCTGTACTTAACATCTCTTCAACACTTACTAAATGTACGTAACACGACCTAATAGGTTGAAAGTCGGTTTCGATTACAATGCGGTCGTGAACATTCATTATTCATTGACTTGGCCCTCAACGGGCAACTTAAACGCACTCTATAGTGCGATGGTAGTAGTACCAGACCTGTAGCTTAGATCCTTTCCAACAGAACAAAGATGGCGTAGGCCACCATAGCTCAATTGGTAGAGCAACCGACGCGAAATCGGGAGGTTGTGGGTTCGGATCCCACTGGTGTCTGGATGGCCATTTTTGTTCTGTACTTAACATCTCTTCAACACGTACTAAATGTACGTAACACGACCTAATAGGTTGAAAGTCGGTTTCGATTAAAATTAAATTAATGCGACGTATTACCTTTCTTTGAGCTCGCATACAGTCGAGTTAGTGCAATGGTTTCTTCCCCAATCAATTACGTCTATGTCCACGTGCAAAGCCAAGGTGCTCCACCTATTTGTTTACATAAGGGTTAAACTCTCGTGAAAAACAGTATAGTCAAGAACAGCATAAACTAAAAGAACAAGAATTTTTGTGAAGGTAAGAACAGTGAAGAGCAGAGTGATTGAGGACAAAAATGATCTGCAACAAATCATTCTTTCTGAAAGCAGTACACAGCAGTGTGTTCATACCTAGGAACATGAAAAGTTCTGTGGAACACGCAAGTGTGTATTTTTTTTTAGACGTGAAGAGTACGGATGCATTGAAGGACAATAGAAGACGCTCTTGTTTCTTTTTATGACAAAAAGGGACAGTAATAGTGTAACGTGGGCTGAGTGTTATTTCACACGTTTTTTGCTTGAACACATTCTTCTCGTACTTGCAACAAACCATGGCACTACGGACAACTACATTTGAAGGTTATTATTATTATTATTACTTATATATTATCCCTGCATATACTTCTTGGTGAGAAATAGAAGCGCCAGGGTCTCATAGCTGCAAGCTTGCATTCAGGCGATGGTGGGTTTGTATCTCACCGTCGGCAGCCGTGAAGATGGTTTTCTATGGTTTCTCATTTTCACACCAGGCAAATTCTGTTGGTCATCACCACAGGAAGTGTCCCTGGCACGAAAGCTTGGACGTACTCCTACACATTGGTCCAACACCATAAAGCAAGCAACTAAGACCTCCCTCGTGAAGGTTTTGTGTCTGGCTTACAATGGGAAAGAGTGGAGAAATATACACGTAAGTCTCTATGGAGAACACAATCCCCAACAGTGAGGAAATAATTAGAGAGAGGAGTATGAATAGGATGAACATAATGACTGGTCAGTATGGGAAGAGTAACAACAGAAAGAGAAATGAGGACAAATATGGAAACACAGAAGGACAATCTCCATTGACTTCTGACATTGTTGCCAAAAATTAGACATGTTTTTTCCTCATCATTTCCAGTTCTTCTACATCTATTTGTTCTTAACTCCCAGTCAGCTTGTTTCTACTTTCCAGCTTCATAAGACTTGTCTGTGTCGGTGCGACGTAAAGCAAATTGTAAAAAGAAACAGAGAGAGAGACAATAAGATAAAGGTGCATACAGGAAGACTAAGAACAAAGGGCAGAAACAGCAAGAGTGTAGGGGCCTAGCAGATCAATGTAAGTAATGGAAAAGAACAAATGAACAGAGGAACCATGTGGCAGTCATCCATAGATTCAACAGTCATGGCTGGCAGGTGCATATGTATGCTGTGCAGCAAGTTTTAAATCCATTAAATGGATCTCCTGTTATACAGCTGGAATCTTCTATTGTGACCTAATACTCAATTATTTTATATATGTATATTGATTTTAACATGACATTCCATTGTTTTCGCCAACGGCCATAGCCGTGTTGAAACACCGGATCCCGTGAGATCTTACACGTAATAAATATCATTTTTGGTCCGTATTGATGATATTTGATTGAAATAATAACATTAAGTTATTTATTAGACCACCTAATCAACCAATATCGTCTTGGATGATTTACATAAATTTTTTAACTAATAGTGGTACATGTTTCGCCTTCCCTGAAGGCATCATCAGCCATAGTCTTAACCTTAAATTAAAAATAAGCATCTAAATAACATGTAATAATGAAATGAATTTTATAAAATCTTGAAGAGATTTGAAGTAAAATAACATTAAAAATAACAATGATGGTTTAAAAATACAATGTGATGAGATATAATAGTGAAAGTATTAACAAAATTAACATTAGAGGGCTGCTAAAATAAGTGCAATGGATAAAACAACAGATTGTTAAACAACAAGTAGTAAGATTGCATAAAAATAAAGTTGATAGTCTGGCGGTTATAATTAGACGATGGCGAAAAATCGTATATAATCAAAGTAAAGAAGAGAGAATAAAAGTCAAAGTTAGTCGAGAGGTCCGAAGTTAATCATGATCTTGAAGATAAAAGACATAAGTCAGAGGCATATGGTGAAGTTGTAGAACACGTTGAGGATATGAAGTTGTAGAATAGAAGTTGAAGAACAGTTTCAAATAGGATCTCTATGGACCATCTCAAAATTTGAAGTAATGCTCAAATGTTGTAAATTGTGCGTTTGTAGATATTCTAGTTGAAAAAGCATATAATAGTGGAATCATTTGACGGTGACAAAGATAACTTGTAACGTTATGAGTTAGAAGTATTTGTAACAGTAGACTTCTTGCTACGTGTGTTACAGCTGAAGGTTTGTGCTGGAGGGGTAACGTGAAAAGCTATACAGTTTAATACATCTTACTCAGAATGTGTGCACTACTTAACCTAGAATTCCATAGCAAAGCATGGGTACATCAGCTAGTTGCCTTATAAAATAAAAGACATACATAAAATCTACCTTAAAAGCATATGAACCTTTGTGAGGATCCTGTTTTCGCCCTCGAGTTGATCACAGGAATTTCATCAAACCAAGCTAAAATGTCATCACTTGAAGCCATCGTCACGCACTATTGTTATTTTTAATGTTATTTTACTTCAAATCTCTTCAAGATTTTATAAAATTCATTTCATTATTACATGTTATTTAGACGCTTATTTTTAATTTAAGGTTAAGACTATGGCTGATGATGCCTTCAGGGAAGGCGAAACATGTACCACTATTAGTTAAAAAATTTATGTAAATCATCCAAGACGATATTGTATTGATTAGGTGGTCTAATAAATAACTTAATGTTATTATTTCAATCCCGTGAGATCTCCGAAGTTAAGCAACATTGGGCGTGGTCAGGAGTTGGATGGGGTGCCACGCGCTGTTGGTGGGGGGTAAGGGAATGGAGGAGCGGAAAGGAACTGGCCACCCTACCGCACGTAAACTCCGGCTCAGGAACACCTCTGCGGAGGTTCGGACCTGCCTTTGGGCAGAATAACCCTTACCTACCCCATTGTTTTCAAGGGACATTAATTTTAAGGATCCTCACAAAGGTTCATATGCTTTTAAGGTAGATTTTATGTATGTCTTTTATTTTATAAGGCAACTAGCTGATGTACCCATGCTTTGCTATGGAATTCTAGGTTAAGTAGTGCACACATTCTGAGTAAGGTGTATTAAATTGTATAGCTCTTTACGTTACCCCAGAAATGCGACAGGGAAGTCACCATATGTATGTCTTTTTTCACCTCAAGGTTGGGTTAGGAAATTTTCATTGCAATGGCTGGCCCTCTTGCCTACTATCAGTCACAGTCAAGTTGGGGTGTTTTCACTATGATGGCAGGCCCACTTGCCTACTGCCAGTCACAAGGGAGTGTCTGCCCCACTTTGTCACCTTATATTTCTGTATGTAAACATTGTCACTAAACATGAAATTCTTATTTGCCTCCAAAATATGTTGTTCCCCAGCCACAGGTTGCTTTCCAGGTACAGTTCCGAGCTTGGACTGTTCAGTATCCGTAGGCGTATTATGTTCACTGTGTTCACTTTTACAGTCAGAATCACTGTTTTCGCCCTCGAGTTGATCACAGGAATTTCATCAAACCAAGCTAAAATGTCATCACTTGAAGCCATCTTCATGCACTAATTACATAACACATTAATACAATAAGTTGCAAAGGACTGTTTCAACTATGAAACAGCATACAGCAATAGTGAAACTATAACACAGAAATTAGTGCCAACGTGACTGGTCGCGCGGGAAGCAAAATGCTCACCGTTGATGATCACTGATAATTCCTCTCTCCGTGTCCCTTCTCAAGGTCACAGATGTGTGTTTCAATGCATCCATCCTTCTTTCAAAACTGCAGTGCGAACATGCTGTATAAAAGAGCAGATGATTTTCAATGACCGTGAGCATTTTGCTCATATAACGACCACTGGTGGGGTAACAAACAATACTACTCTGCAGATCCAACCGCCCAGAGCTGGAATGATCAGGCCACAGACAGCTGTAAACACCCCTCTGCCATTATTCTGTTAAGTGAGCACACTGCTCATTTCAATCAGCGCCTCAGTGTAGGTATCAAATAGCTGCAATACTATGATGAACCAGTGTGTGACATATCATTGAAATTGAAAACCTACAACCTGTTTTCCAGTCGTGGACTGGGCCAGGGATGGAATAAATGAAGCCCCTATCTTGTGGCGAGGATAGAAATCGTTCTGGCTGCCAAGGCCTGTCGCACTCCTCGATGGCAATGATTAGTGACTGACAGATGAAATGACAATGGAAAGTATTGCTGGAGTGAAAGATGACAGGGAAAACCGGAGTACCCAAAGAAAAACCTGTCCCGCCTCTGCTCTGTCTACCATAAATCTCACATGGAGTGACCGGGATTTGAACTACGGGACCCAGCTGTGAGAGGCCAACGCGCTGCCGCCTGATCCACAGAGGCTCTGACCTACCATTAGCGTCAGAAAATGCATGAACCAGAGGAATGGCATGTTAAGGAAGAAAGTTATCTAACACCCCAGCTACTTCCCGCCAATATTTAGATATTCTGTTTTACTCGGTACGCAGCAGTAATCCCATCTATCGGAAATGAGTGGCAACAGAAAAGACAGAGTACATCACAAAAATCAATGGTCATTGTAATGTTATTGTTGAATAATTTTATGCCGGGCTGAGTGGCTCAGGCGTTTGAGGCGCTGGCCTTCTAACCCCCAACTTGGTTCGATCCTGGCTCAGTCCGGTGGCATTTGAAGGTGCTCAAATACGACAGCCTCGTGTCAGTAGATTTACAGGCATGTTAAAGAACTCCTGCGAGACTAAATTCCAGCACCCCGGCGTCTCCGAAGACCGTAAAAGTAGTTAGTGGGACGTAAATCAAATAACATTATATTATTAGAATAATTTTATGAGCTTTCGATATTGTAGGCCTTCACATTTAGTTTTCTTCTGATTTTGTGATATTACGGCATCTAATGTAAAGCGAGTCTTCCTTTCTTTCAAGACTCCCTCTTGTCTTATTCTTCAAGCGGTCGTTCCTCGATTTTTCTTATTTTATAAACTTCTTCATAATTTTCCTTGTCGATATGGACCAAAGACCATAAATTTTTTCGCTGTAAGACAATCGTGCCAAAAGCCGAAACCTTCAATTTTCGATGCACTGGACCCCTTCCTATTTTTCTCTCTGATTAGTGTTATATAGGAGGATGGTTGCCTGGTTGTACTTCCTCTTAAAACAACAATCACCAAGACCACCTCTCTTACCATAGTCAGTACGGTAAAAATGAATAAGACATAAATGATTCAAAATTGTATTCTCTATCTTTTGTTATGTAGTACTTTTCAGTAGGACCAATAACATACATACAAGGTATCTGGGTTAAAGGTATAATAATATAAAATTTAATAACTTGAGAAGTAGTGGAGATGTTTACTTGCGGTTTGTATCTACGAGTAGAGTAACTCAAAATGTTTGTTTACTTACCTAATAAACCTTGATATGCACACCATTAGTGGCGTGACAGGCATCTAATCGGTATTCCAATTCTCTCCAAGTGTTCTTAGCATTGTAGGCGTAACATTTGCGATAGCTGCACGAATGCGATGACGCAGATCTGGTAGATCACAAACTGGTATCTGCTACACTTGGTTTGGCGTAATGTCGGGGCTTCTAGGGGGCCAAGCAATTGATAGATACCTCTCCCAATCCAGCGATCTGGGAACTCACGATTTAAGAAATCCCTCACAACTTCCACATAATGGCATGGTGCACCATCTTGCTGAAAGATCACATCACGAGGAAGTTGTGGCACAACATACTGCTCCAACATGTCTAGGTAACGTGTTCCATTAACTGTAGGTTCCACGAAGAAGAATGGGCCAATAACCCTGTCCTTCAACAATCCACACCAAACATTCACTTTCAGAGAGTCCCGTTCCAACTCTATCACTACCTGGGGAGTTCAGATCCCCATATGCGGCAATCGTGCTTGGTTACCATGGCGGAAATATGGAATGTAGCCTCATCCGAGAAACATACTGAACCGAGGAATGCCTCGTTTTCATCAATTTTTGCCAGAATTGTTCCACGAATGCCTTCCGTAGCGTCCTGTCTTGAGGTTTGATTTTCTGACGAAGCTGCAGTTTGTACGCCCGTAGGCACAACCTTTTGTGGATGACATTGTGTACTGTCGAACGAAGTAACTGTAACTGCCTATTTGCTTGTCGAATTGACTTACGAGGGCTCCGCTTGAAGGACTCGCAGATTAAATCAACAGTAGCCTCTGAAACTGTGTGCTTGGCATGGTGGCCCGACATCGACAGCAAGGTCCCAGATTCTCAAAAGGCGCCTGTCCCATTTCATGATTGTTACGTAAGTGAGAACATCATCAGTTGATAACCGTCCATACTCATGCCAAAATCTACGTTGTACTAGTGTAACGGATTTTATCTCCGCAAGCGAAAGCACACAGAACACCTTCTGCTGTGGAGTCCTCATGGTTACTTGCGCGCTTCTCGAGAACAATGCCGTTATGTGCGTGTGGTGCCACCGCAAGCGAACACAGAAAACATTTTGAGTTACTGTAGTTGTAGAAACAAACTGCCAATAAATATCTCCATTATTTCTCAAATTATTAAGTTTTATATTATTATACCTTTAACCCGGACACCTCGTATTTAAAAATGAAATTTTATGCACCTTCCCCTAAACTACCATTTCATCCAGAGTGAATAAAATTATTTATAGCCTTGTCTGTAGTTCCTTATTCCCCGACTTCACATACTGATTTTCATTAAATTCTGTTAACCCATTTTCATGTGGCTTGGCGTTAATATGTACTTAGCAACAAAGATCCAGATTTATCAGTATATCTGTTATCATAGCCGGGATGGTAAAAATGTGTAAGATATAAATGATCGCAAATTTAATTCTTTATAATTTTAGTTATGTAGTATTTATTGAAAGGACCATTAAGAACATAAATATTTGAGAATTAAATTTCAGGCCTTCCCCTAAACTACCATTTCACTCAGCGTGAATAAATTTATTTATGGCCTAGATTGTAGTGACTTATTTCCCAACTTTACATACCGATTTTCATTAAATTATCTTCAGCCGCTTTCTCGTGATGCATGTACGTATGTACATATATACAGGCAGAAATTACGAAAAATTAAAACGTGCATTTCGTTGTTACTGTGGTCACAACAGATACAGAAATACCATTCATTTTAAATTCTGAACAATGTACAGTCAAAACTCTTATTTTATATATATAGATATATTATTATTCTTTACCATTGTTTGTCAGCTGACGTTGGCTTGAAACAAATCGAAACATGTACTGACCAATTGTAACTCTTCATGTGTAGTACAAGTATTGATTAGTTTGACCTTAATTAACATTTTATTTTGTAACTGATGTCTGTCAGTACGGATCGCAACGAAATTTGTAACGATTTACAGTATATAAGTATGGTGTCTGGAAAGCAAATTCTGATTGAGGCAAGTGAGTTCTTCCACTGTAATGTTTCTGATCTCATTCATAATGTTTTCTTCTTGTTCTTCCAGTGAATGAGGATTTATGTGATAAACCTCTCCTTTCAGTCTATCCTCAGAGTAAAAATCACACACTGTTTGGGAGCGAAGAGGGAAAGACACCAACACTGATCACTGTCTGCAAGCACTTCCGACTAGCTGATTCGTATTTAAAATACTTTCTCATATAGAGTAAATAAATAAATTGAAATAAGATGGGGAAAAAATCTGCTTTGCTGATACACTGTAAGTTTATCAATCTTATTTATTCACTAAAAACATTGTATATGTTTCGAGAAAACAAACATTCTCTTCCTCAGCGATAATGTAAACTTATTTCATCTTTTTACACACAAAGATGCGCTGCTATAATGAAAGCATCTTAGCAAATGAACAATCCACGGCTTTGACCTTTGATTGAGCACTAGCTATCGCAGTCTACAGACCAGCTCTGAAGGACAGAACCATTGTTATCGCACACCTGACAGCAGAGAAGGAAAACTCTCTGTCATCGGTGAAGATTTAAAAATAAAGCCCTGTAGTTAGATATAGTAGAGTCTAGAACTATACCGTGCTATAGATTTTGTGAAGGAGGACAACTTTAGTCGTCGGCTGTAACTTGATCTGAGTGTATTTAACTTCTTCCTGCATACATTGACCAGTTCAACTCAGTTTATGGATGTGTTTACGATGGTTAAACAGACCAATCCTGGCATAAAACATACACCCACACAAATCACACTGAATGGATGGAGGAGAGCGGGGTTGTAATTGATGGAGTTTTCTTGCTTGTCGCTTAGCCTCTTGATGTCTGCGGCGTTCTCTTTCAAACAAGTTCACAGCGGTGGATGTTGTGTTCCGCCACAGTGAACGCACAGTAAGCTGGTCCTTAAAACACTTAAGAGGGGCTCCATGACGTCTACTCCCGGAGCAAAGTTCATCATAAAGAATTTGGCGGGGAAGCCTGGTATCACCCATGCGGTGAATATGGCCTAACCAACTCAGTTGATGAGCGATGATTGTTGTCTCAATGCTATTTAGCTGCGCTTTGTCAAGAACTGCCGTGTTGGTCACATAATCCTCCCACTTAATGTTCAAGATGAATCTCATTTTCTCTTGGTGGAAGCGCTCAAGTTTTTTGATATCACACAACTCCATAACTTTAGTGATGACTGGATAACTACCTAGGTATACTCCACACTGCTTTACTTCCAAATTGACGTTTTGGCCGATTTTGGCTCTGTCCAGTGGTTATGCGCTGAAATGTAGACACCCAACCAATCCAAAGCTGCCATTCATATTGACATATATCAATGGAATACGATCTCGAAACCTAGTTGCCAACACTAATATTTACATTCACCACGTGTTAACCTATCTCGCTCAGCATGTATGGTGTTCAGTACGGTTTGCGATCTTTTGCATTTTTCTTCAGTAATTAATGTTTTTCATATTAGTCTTTATCTCTCTAGTATAGCATAGTTTACAGTTTAGCCTAGCATAAGTTAGTACAATACAGGTTTAATAGTTCAGTATATAAAAATAGCTTTAGTTTTATTTACAATCGTGCATTGGTTTGTGTACTAAGCGGTTTACTGTTTCCGAGGTGGAAAAAACTGTTAATCGAAGCTGTGGTGAATGTCAGCGCTGATGACTGGAGGAAAGTTGTGTGCATCATATACGTACAAACAATAATACGGGAGGCATGGAAGAATGAAGGTGTAGTGGAGACCTGTGTCAAAAGTTCAATATCTTTGGGAGCTGGTGATAATGACAGTGCTTCATTGTTGGAGGTTTCCACTGACTCTGAGATCATTGAAGTGTTCCCTTTGTAGCCCATAACCTCCTTCCTCTGCCAGCCATTAGCGGTGGGTGATGTGTTATTTGCTCATTCTGTTTTATTCTTAATAATATATACTCTTTTTTTAGTATACAATATTAAATAGAAGGAAGGATCCACCTTTCAATACTCTGTTGTTAAGTTGAACCGTGAACTGCAAGGAAAAAGAGAAGAAATATTTCCTGAATTTTACGCTACAGATGCGATGGTCAACAGAGAATGGATAAAAGCCAATTACGCATTGAGACACTTCATGACGCGTTTTGCTGTTCATGGTTTTCACCACGGTATCTGCACGAGAGACATCTACCACCAACCGGATGAACTATGTGTGTGCAAACTTTGTGATAACCCATGTGACAGATATCACGTAATGACATGTAAGCGCAGAGAAATATCTCTGGCAAAATTCTGTGAAAATGCTTAAGAGTATGTCCTCTAATTATGCACATTGTGCGAAATTAAATTAAATTAAATAGAAGTTACAACCTGTTCATTTGCGACTGGTTTCAACACATTTGAAGTGTCATCATCAGCCAATGAGCAAAGCAGTGCAAAAATTAAGTCATAAAGGTCTAAAAACAACTAACACAATGATCTTTTTTTAGTGTCGGATGTTGTTAGTAAGTGTAGTTTTGTGAATTTGTTTTCAGTCCAGATTCATTACCTTTTCTGAGAATGGTGTTATATTTTACAAGGGCTGTTTGCCGCGGTCTATTCCATCAGCTGTTCTTGCAACAATAGCGTGCTGGCAACAGAGGAAAGGTGATGCTCATTTGTTTTGCGAAACGTCAATTTAGAAGTAAAGCCATGCGGAATATAGAAAGAGAGCTATGGTAGGGTGTTCTCTCCTTGTTTGACACTGTATCATACCAAACTCCTTTGTTCCAGGACGGACTGGACGAGCAGGACGTCCAGGGAAAGCAATTACCTTCTTCACAGAAGATGACACTGTGTGCTTGCGTAGGTGAGTATCTTGATCTGCGTGTTATCTTGTCAGTATTCTTTCTAATTAACCTTTGAATACACCTGTATGGGATTCTGTGTAAGATTGACTTTTATTTTTCCAGAGATCAGCATGGTAGATAATAATGATAGTAAATTAATGTTCTGATCAATAAGAAGTGAATACTTTTCCTTTCAAGACGCACTAATTTTTGTCCCTTAGCATTGCCCATGTGGTACGAGACTCAGGCTGCGATGTACCTGAGTATCTGCTTACTCTAAAGAAGGCAAGCAAGAGAGCGCGTCGTAAGCTGGAGTCCAAAGCCCCCACCAGAGACAGTATATCAACCATACCGGCATACGAGAAGCATCGCAAAGAGAAGCTTAAGTAAGTGACACATTATACAATACCTACTTACTAGTTGGCGCAACAGTCCATGTTAACCCTGTCTTTTAAAAACCTGGAAGTCAACATTAAGAACTCTGGCCACATGCAAGTTGCAGTACTCTCACATAAAAACATCAGTCAAGAAACTGCAAGGTGGATAGATAGTTTGAATAACCCGTAACTAACATACATACGAACACCTTCATTATAGGACTGTCATGCTTATCAGTGTTCAGCCTGCAAGCCTCTGAAAATTAGCTGAATGCCTCCACAATCCTCTATTTCTTATTACCTCTTTGGTAGTTCAATACCAGTGAAAGCAACAAGCAATCAGTTTCCTGTCTCCGCCAAGGCATGTTAGCCAAGGCCAAGCTCCACATCACTTCAATAATTGGCCAAAGAACAGCCAATCAGCGATTGTACATACACAGTGGCAGACCAGTAGGCAAGCAGCACACTTATATATTCAGGTGGAAGTGTGATGCTGCTTCACCAGGCGAGTTGGCCGTGCGGCTGTAAGCTTGCATCCGGGAGATCGTGGATTCGAATCCCACTGTCGGCAGCCCTGAAGATGGTTTTCCGTGGTTTACCGTTTTCACACCAGGCAAATGCTGGAGCTGTACCTTAATTAAGGCTACGGTCGTTTCCGTTCAACTCTTAGGCCTTTCCTATCCCATCGTCGCCATAAGACCTATCTGTCTCGGTGCGACGTAAAGCCACTAGCGGAAGAATAAAAAGAAAGATGCAGCTTCATTTCACCTAGAACTTTGTAGCAGTCTGATAGTGGAACCCTTGAAAATGCTGAACAACATTTACAGTACCATATTTTCTTGGACCTCGACCTATAAGCATTCACTAAAGGCTAAGCCTTGTCACTCCAATCCTGCTGTTCTTTTCACTTCCTTGGAGTTTTTACATCCCATCAAGTATGTCTTCCTTGATCTTCCTCTTCCTTTTAGTATTTTTTCCTTCAAAGACGTTTATGACCTACAAGTTTTGACTTCCTTCTTTCCATACCCTTTACCAGTCTCCATTGCTCATTGAGTTCCTTTAGAACATTTTTATTCATCTTTTTTTTTTTCAGTTGCTTCTAGTGACTTTCTTTCCTTTTTCCCAATAGTCCAGCTCTCACAACCATAAAGTAGTACACTCCCCACAAAGGACTTTACAAAAGCCTTTTTTGCTTCTAAACTTATATTCATATTACAGTATATATTGTGATTGAGTTTGCATAATATTGGGAATTATATTTAAAATTTTACATTCTGCTGAATAACTTAAGTGAGCAAATGAAAAGAATGCTCTTCTTTACCAATTGTGGATGACCAGCAACTGGGGAAAGAGTATTCATTTTTTCAATAATTTGAGTCTGCCATGCCAAAACATTGTTGAAGTACCATCTTTTAAGTTTTCAGGAGAAACAAAACAATATTTTAAACTAAACACAAAAGGTTGAGAACATAATGAAAATCACTTTACCTTTATTTGTAATGCAGCAATCATAGCAAGTTGAATTCTTACACTGAGTAAATCAAACATTTGAGTTATGTCATATTTAACTTTGATTTTCTTTCAAAATGTTGTAATTTCATTGCCCATTTTAAGTCGAACTGTTGTAAGGTCTGTAACCGCATAACTGATTTTCAGAAGTATTCACTACTTTTATTATGAGAACACTTTCTTACATCTTGTTGGAAGGAATTTGCATGTTACTGTAAGTCATGCAGTTTACGATACCTCCTTTTGAATGTCTTTACTACTAGCTACATGCATCTTCTCTGTTTTCATCTTCCTAAGATTTCTTTTCCCACATTTCTCTGATAATATTACATTATTTTGCTATTCTCTCTGGTTTCTGCCATGCTCTGTTTATTAACTTAACAGGAGTGTAAAGTTCAGATTCAGTTTCAATTTCACCTCTCTCTCTCCCATCTAATGTTATGTTTTTTCCCCCTCACATTTCCCAATTCTCTGCTGCTGATCAACTTATGAGTTTTGTTAACATTTGTTCTTTCAGAAAAAGGATTGAGAAGACAAAAAAGTTAAAGAAGAAACAGGAGCAGAAACGTGATGATAGCAAGACAGAAGAAACATTAGTAAAGAAGAGAAAAGACAGTGATCAGACAGCAAAAGTACCTAGGAAGAAGAAAGGAAAAATATCAGATTCGGCATGATGCCGTATAAGATGAAATGATTTTCTATTAAATATATTCTGTTAGAAAACTTTCTTTTCTTTTTTTCCTTTGTATCACTTCGTAACAGTTACCAACTCATTACGTTGGACTGCTGCATCTCTACATGTGCAGTTATTACAAGTGCACTTGAATTTTCTAGTTTCAGAGTTTGTACTCGCCAATTTGCCTGTCCACATAGCTCTCTGGCGCATCAAACTCCTGCTCTCCAACATAGCATCTCACAGATCTCTGCACATGGTTATGAGAGTATGTAGGGGTTGTAGTAAGGATATGAAAGAGACGGCATGTAAGTCTCTGGTAAAACCCCAATTAGAGTATGGTTCCAGTGTATGGGATCCTCAGCAGTGTTGTTTACAGGTATAACAAGAGAGAAGCCAGATCTTGATATGAGAACTGCAAAGTATCCAAACGAAAGCAATACTATTGGTTGTGGGTGAATTCCGAAAAGGAGTGGTGTTGCAAACTCTGGGCTGGGAAGACTAGGGAATAAGGAGACAAGCTGCTCGACTAAGTGGTATGTTCTGAACTGTCAGTGGAGAGATGGCGTGGAATGATATTAGGTGAAGAATGAGCTTGCACGAAGCATTTAAAAGCAGGAAAGTTTGTAAAATGAAGATAAAGGTGGAATACAGGAGGACAAATTGTGGCAAATTTTCATTCATAGGATGAGGCGTAAGGGATTGGAATAACTTATCAAGAGGAATGTTCGCTATACACTGACTTAGCAAATGTCATGGGATAGTCACCTAATAGAGTGTGGGGCCTCCTCTGGCCCTGCGAACTGCAGTTAGACGCCGTGGAAGTGAGTCGACAAGTCCCTGGTAGTCCTCTGGACGCAGCTGACACCAAATAGTTTGCAGAGCAGCCGCCAATGCTGGTCTGTTCATGGGTGAAGGATCCATGGCACGGAGCCTGCGTTCCAGGACATCCCAGATATGCTCGATAGGGTTCATATCGGGGCTCCTGGGTGGCCATGGCAGTCATTTGACCTCCGCTGCATGTTCCTGGAACCATTCCCGGGCGACGTGGGAGCGATGTGGCGGCACGTTATCATCTTGAAACACCGCAGAACCGTCTGAGCGCTGGAAGGCCAAAAATGGGTGGAGATGGTCTCCGAGCAGCTCAACATACCGCGTACCATTCAAGGTCTCTTCCAGAACAAGTATGGGGCCCATTCTATACCAGGAAAATGCACCCCAGACCATAACAAAGACACCAGCGCCCTGGACCACAGCTTTGAGGCAGGCGGGATCCATCACTTCATGTGGTCTGCGCCATACACGGTGCCTCCCATCGACATGGTGCAGTTAAAATCATGATTCGTCCGACCATATCACGTTACGCCATTGTTCCAGTGTCCATCCCTGGTGACTGGCGACAAATGCGCGTCGTTGTGCCTGATGACGTTGGGTAAACAGTGGCACCCGTGTGCGGCGCCAGCTCCCATACCCCATAGAACCCATGTTCCTACGGATTGTCCACTGGGAGACGTGTCTAGCATGGCCTGTGTTGAATTGACCCGTAATTTGTTGCACAGTTGCCTGTCTGTCACTATTAACAATCCGTCTCAGATGTCGCCGGTCACGGTCATCGAGTGTGGTTGGACGGCCGGTCGTTCATCTGTTGTGGACGGTGACACCCGCATTCAACCATTCACGATGCACCCTGGACATGGTTGATTGTGTGAAGCCAAATTCCTGCACCATTTCCGAAATTGCACTTCCCATCCGTCGGGCACCGACCACCATACCCCGTTCGAACGGTGTCAGCTCACGACGACGTTACATGTTACACATGTCACATGCACAGCCACCGCTCACATGGTCTCCTATACAACTGCCGCTGGCACAGAGGGCATGTGGTGCGCAGACAACACACCTGCGCATCAGTGCTCCGCTATCCCATGACTCGGTCAGTGTTTTTCCAAGTTCTCTGAAAACTTATAAGAAAATACGAGATAGATAGATTGATAATGCCTTTGTAGTTGCGAAGTTAGGACTCAAGGCCCTTTCTTACACATAATCACTAGAAGAGTATACATCTACATAACTTATAATTACAAATACAAATAATTCATATAATACTAATAGCAATAATGATAATAATAATAATAATAATAATAATAATAATAATAATAATAATAATAATAGAATCCTTAATGTTAAATTACACAAACTAAAGTACACTTAAATCATGACGAATATAAGAACCAAGTGTGATGACTCATCGAGTTCAGGCGCGCCCCGCCAGGCAGCGCTAGAATTCGGTAGCTCCACAATACCTATCAGCTGGTCTTAGGAATGGTGACACAGGAAACGTATTACTCCGTAACTGATAAGTATATACACTTGTCTTTTATAAGAAAAAAATGAGAGATTACAATTAAAATACCACGGCAGAGAACAATGGAAAAATATCATACACGGAAATAAGAGCTACGACTTTCATCACATGTTGCGAAAAGCACAAGTTACTCGAGTGTATTTATACATAAATAACAGAACTCCCAGCATATTAAAAAAACACCCATGAAATATTTAAAGGTAATACTCTACTTACCATCTCAGTTTGTCGGTTACTGGACTTTCGAAAGCTTGTGTGAAGATTGTAAATCTCGCCGGATTTCTTTCACTCTGAAGAAAAATCGGCACTTCATATAATGATAAACACGGCTCGGGATTATATCCATAACATGTTGAAGACAACAGCCAGCACCTGAACGATCAACTGAAATTTTGTCTATAGAATCGATACAATCAAAAAATATTTCGCTCCACGTCGATTTTGAGTTCAGTTTTCCACTAAATACTTTCTCGGCCTGGAAAAGAATGTCGCATACACTTTTCGAAGGGCGTGTTATAAACACTTCATTATTGCTTGAACCGTAGTCTTTTATTTCGGAGAGAACTGAAAATGTACTATGATTATTGTCACGTAGAGAATGGGCACAGGGCGAACACTTAATAAATTTAGAAGAGTGCTTAACAACGTACCCACCCAAATGGTTCACTAAACACTTCTCAATCGAAGAGTTTCGAACTGTGTATTTCTAACCTGCTTCTCCAATAAATTGATTCTCGATTTTGCTGAGTTTAGACTGGATCTAGCTCAATTTAAATTTCGATTAGCATTTTTTAGGCGCCTTTTGAGCGATAATATTGTCTTTTCGGCATCAGAAAGCACACTAGAATAACCCAAATTTTGATCAACATTAGACTGACCTTTTAATTCTCCACTTGCTGCTACACTCCCGTCTTCAGTCTTCTTTCTTCTTCTCCTAGTGGTGTCTAGATTCTTTTTTCCTGTTGGGAGTTTCACGGGACTTAATCTCACTTGAAAGGTATTTCGGCAAATTAGGGAAAATGTGAGGCACTGCTCCTGGACGTAATTTCCATCTCTCACGAGGCATAACCACTTTTTCACCATTCACTATAAAGTTATCTGATTTTACTATCAATTCGTCAGAGAAATGAACTTGACAAATTCTACTATTCCTTTCGTGGAATAGCTCTGGCCCATTTTTCAAATTTATTTCTATCCTTAAGTGGTGAAAATAATTTTATACCATTAACTACTCTCTACTCTACCATAGCCTGACTTACAGCCAGACACAAAACAGTACGGCATGTTGAACGATTAATTTAATCAGGCCACATAACACACGTGCTTTAAGTGCTCAACACACAATGAACTGAGTTTAGGAACTGAAAGCAAAGGAAATTCCACTTGTTGACTTGAAATCATATCTCGCGCAATAACATCTCCCGCCCTTTCCAACACATGGTTTGCCGATCTAATCAAGCACGTGTTGGACACCGACGTTTGCAGTGCTCCCAGTGGCGGGTCCACAAACTACCACACTATAACAGTTGAGTCATCACACTTGGTTCTTATATTCGTCATGCTTAAATGACATAATTACAGTAATCCATTCTTCATCTCATTCATTCCTTCATTCACTCAACAATTATCCAGCAAGTCAGCGTGATCTACTCAGCAAATGCTCGCGGCAATCCACTTTAAACTTGTGATGAGAGGGATTGTCTCTAATGTTCGCCAGTAGTGAAATCCATGACGTGGACACAGAGATTATGAAGGAGCGGTTGTAAACAGCAGTTTTGTTTACAGATAGAACAAGAGAGGAGCCAGATCTTGTATTGTGGTCATGATAGGACGAGAGGTAAGAAGAAGGTGAAGAAAGATAGTCAAGAGTATTAGTGGAAAGTATTTTATGAAGAAGTGACTGCATACACTTGCAATTTATCAAATTTAAGAGCTTTTGTTGTATCATTAATTTGGATGATAAATAACGGTGGTCCGAGGCCCAACCCCTGAGGGACACCGAGGGTCTTACTTGGCCATCCTGAACTCACATTTCCAAATGTCACACTTTGCCGGTGATTTTCAAGGTAAGAGGAGAAAAACCGAAGTGGCACACTATTAAAATTATCTCTCGAAGTTTCTGCAGTAGTAACCGAGGGTTGACAGTGTTGAAGGCACTTCTTCTTTTTTCCTGTCGTTTAGTTCTGCATTGGTGCAGGGTCGACTTTTAAACATGGTGATTTTCAAGGTAAGAGGAGAAAAACCGAAGTGGCACACTATTAAAATTATCTCTCGAAGTTTCTGCAGTAGTAACCGAGGGTTGACAATGTTGAAGGCACTTCTTCTTTTTTCCTGTCGTTTAGTTCTGCATTGGTGCAAGGTCGACTTTTAAACATGCCATCTTCCACTTTCTGCGATCAAGGGCGTCAGCTTCAGTGATGCCTACAAGACTCATGTCTTCCTTGATGCAGACGAACCATCACTTCTTGGGACGACTTCAGGATCGAGAACCATCAAATTGAAGAGCTGTATGTATCATTGAGTCTGCAGGTCTTTGGACGACATGAACATACCATATAAGTCGTGCTTCTCGCATCTTCTCTGGGGTAGGTGCCACTCCTAATCGCCTTCAGACATCTTCGATTCTGACATGGTCATCTTGAAGACCCAGTGACAAACGTAACATTTTCATCTCCATACCACCTGCTTGTTGTTCTGAATTTTAGACCAACATTCCGACCCATAGAGTGCAAACTGGTCCGACCATGGATTTGTAGACTTTTCCTTTCAAGCGGGTGGGAATTTTCTTGTCGCATAGCACACCAGTGACCTGACGCAACTTCAGCCATGTAGCGTTTAGTGTCGAAGGCACTACTGATGGTAAATCTGCCACCTGGGCGACAGCCTTAAATGCAGCTCATTGATTGATTGATTGATTGATTGATTGATTGATTGATTGATTTCCTAACAACATCCAACACTAAACCAATAAATCAAATTAATGAGAATAAAAGACAATGAGAAAATAACAAATTACTCACTGTTAATGGCTGACACAGGAAGGAGGTTATGGCCGACAATGGGAACACTCCACTGATCCCGGAGTCACTGGATTTCGCCAACGATGTATCACTGTCACAATCACCAGCTCCCAAAAAAAGACTACTATATTTCCGATGCAGTTCTTCACTACACAATTTTTCCATACATCACGTATTACTGTTTATGTATGGCACAAAACTTTCCTCCGGTCATCAGCACTAACATTCGCCACAGCTTTTGCTGACAGATTTTCCACTTTGGAAACTATGCAGTGCTCATTTTTGTGGCAACATAACCCATATACACTGAATGAGATAGCTGAAACATGTGAAGGTACACAATAGAATTAGCAACCAGATTTTGAGATCCTGCTCTACCAATATAAATCAACATGAATGGGGATGTCTGTGTTTTTTCCGTTCACAACAAGTAGACAGTGCCAAAATCGGCCAAGATGTCAATTTAGACGCTATTATATTCAGACTCAATGTACAGTATTCCAGTGCTGATTCTGTTGATGTCCAAGACTAAAAGTGCGGAATGTATCAGAGATCAGCGACCAAATAACCTCACTCATTTAACCAGGAAAGTGCTTGGAAGGAGTTCATCACTAGGGAGAAAGTTTTAATCATTTTTGTTTTCTAATATCGATGTTAGCAAGGATTGTGTTATACTGTTGATTGAGATTTATGGAAATTGTGAAAAATATAATTACTAGAGGGCAGATGTTGACCTAAGAAATTGCTGAAAGTGATTAATAAAATGCCCTTATATATGTGGAAAAATTCTGTAAAATAAATAACAAAACCTGTAAAATATTTGACCAAACTGAATTCTGGTAACTTTGTAACAATGGGCTTACAAGAAATATACCCCTGTTCTATTTACTGCACAATTTACAGAATAAATGATGCACACCTATTGTACACACTTTTTTTCCAAATTCATTCACTAGCTGATTAATACACTTTGTGGTAGTTTCATTTTGGAATTTTTCTTACACAGAACTACAGTACACAATTCTGTACCAAAGCAGAAAGTTAACTTTTGTTTGCAAATCCTTTTCCTTTCCATTTGTTCTTAGCATTGATGTACACGTGAATGACTTGCTGTAGAGGTGAGCACAAAGGCTGGTGCATTCCTTCTGCTTGAGACACATTAGGAAACACTTTCTCATAATTATCGGAGTTCTATATTGTGTTCTTGCACATGTCTCAGAAACAAAAGACTGATACTTTCCTTGGCCTTTCTTAGTCAAACCTCTGTGGGTGGGGAATGCAGACGAAGAATACACCCACGGTATCCCCTGCCTATCATAAGGGGCGACCAAGGGATGATTGAATTAGAACTATGACACTACTTGTAATTAGTACCATCATGCGGGGAACACCATGGATCACCTTTAGTTGAGAGTAGTACCACTATGTTAGGTACACAATAGGTTTGTGATTAGTAGCACCAGTGGGTGAATCTTTATCGGTTTTACATTACCCGTGATTACTACCACTATCTGCGGAACACCACAGGATTACGTTGCCTGTGATTAGTGCCAATATATATGAGCGACACCGTGGGTCGGCGTTGCTTGTGATTAGAACCCATTATGTGAGGGACATCACGGGATAGTACGAGTCCCTGTGATTAGTACACCTAGGTGAGGAACACCATGGGTTTGCGTTGCCTATGAATGGCGCTGTAATGTGATAAACACCGTAAGTATGCATTACCTGTGAGTAGTACCACAATGTGTAGAACACCATGAGTCTACGTTACTCATGATTAGTACTGCTAAATGAGAAATACCATGGTTCTTACTTTCCTAGCGATATGTACGATTATGAGGGGCCATTGACCTGGATTTTGGGCCCCTTTGAACAACAAGCATCATCGATTCAGAATTGTGCTTTGAAAGCAGCCCCTTGGTCAGTAATACTATTGTTTTAAGTTAGTTTCTGGGAAGATGGAGCATTGCAGGTCGAATCTACTGATTGTTTTAAGTTCATAATCATTGTTCATCATCTCTTTTTTTTTTTTTTGAATTCTAGTCAGTGGATTAATTTTGGAATTATTTTTAACTTTCAATATTGCTAGTTGGATCCACTGATTATTTTAAATTCATATTCATATTGAAGACAAAAGGCCAAGAGGGCGACCAAGACTCGGGTACAAGGCATACTTTGGAAAGCATTGAAGATGGAGAGTTCAGAGACTGGAAATGGTGGAGAAGCCTCATTCGCCAAGGCATCGCTTTATGGAACAACGTGGGATATATATGTATGTATGTACGTATGTATGTATTCGTCCATTCATTCTTCATCATCACATTCGAATTCTGGTCAGTGGATGAGTTTTGGAATTTTATATTGTCATTACATTTCGTCTCATTTCGCACTGTTAGGGGATGATGACTTAGATGTTTAGGCCCCTTTAAACAACAAGCATCATCATCATTCTCTTTCTTAGTCACCAACAGCTGCTGGTAAGGTTGCTTGGTCATGAAATATATTTATCAACTTCAACCATATTGTGCCATTTCACTGTCATAAAATGTTAATTTAATGGAGCTAAAATGGACACAGTTGCCAAGTTCTGAGTTAAATATGATGCATAAACTTAGTCAGCTATATCAATGAGATACAAGATCGATGTAGAAAAGATCAAGTGGCAGTGACTGGGACAAAAAAAAATTCAGAATTGTTAGGACACTACTATTGAAAGAAGGAAAATTGAAAGAGCAAGCTTGAGAAACAGTTGTGTTGATCTGGAGATACCGAATGCATAAAATATTTCAAGACTTAGAAAGTAATTCAGTTAAGAAAGAAGGTTGGTAGAATACAGTATATACTTATTGGAGAACGCAGAATTATAGAAACCATAAATAAATCTGTGAAATAAGAAGAAAATAAGAAAGAAGTGCATACATTGGGTTATCAAGACGGCAAGAAAATATTGAGGATACGGAGAAATAGCTAAATTAACCCATTATATAACAACTTTAATACAGATATCTGAGACAAGGGTAGACATTTTGGTAGTCTACAAATGCTATTAAGACTAAAGTTAAAACGACAGAATTCACATTGAAGCTAGAATGTTAGAAGGCTAAGAATTCCATATTATGATGCAACTAACTACATATGTTAAGTTAAAAGAAGGTATATAATGGTTCCACCTTTCAATACTATTAAAATAAGAAATGTAAGTTTACATTCTTATTTAATTAAAATTGGTACCGGTTTTGACCAGTATTCATGATCATCATCAGCCAATTACAAATAAATGTAAAACAATGCATAAAAAATAAGTTGCAAAATTTAAATAATTCTCTTTGGTTTCTGCTAGTGAAGCACTAAAATCTTTAAGAAGCACTGTGACTTGAAATATAGCCAAAAAGCACAAATAAGATGCATAGGTAAAAATGAAGTTTAGATGATGCTGTCAGATGGAGTTTATGGAGCACTATAACACATAAGGGAGCACTGTGCGTTGAGATTTCAAAGTTATGTGGAAGTCTAAAGTCAAATACGTATTTTTAGTTGTAGTTTATGAGGCACTGTATAATTTTAAGTATCAGTAATGCGTGTCTATAAAGAAATCATATATCATATATATATCTAATATATCAAATATTTTATATAAGACTTTTAGATAATTTTTGGCTCTATCAACATGCAGTGCTAATTTCTAAAATTATACAGTGCCTCATAAACTTCAACCGAACTCTTCAAGAACTTACTCTGTACTTTAAAATACGTATTTGATCTATGACTTCTTCATTATATTTGGATCTATTGATACGCAGTGCTAGTCTCTAAAATTATCCAGTGCCTCATAAACTGCAACTGAACTCTTCAAGTACTTACTCCGCACTACATTTAAGTGCATATTTGATTCTTCTTCACACACAGTGCTGTCTAACATATATGTCTTAATAACGTATTTTATCTACGACTTCTTCATAGACACACATTACTGATACTTAAAATTATACAGTGCCTCATAAACTACAACTAAAAATACGTATTTGACTTTAGACTTCCACATAACTTTGAAATCTCAACACACAGTGCTCCCTTATGTGTTATAGTGCTCCATAAACTGCATCTGACAGCACCATCTAAACTTCATTTTTACCTGTGCATCTTATTTGTGTTTCTGGGCTATATTTCAATGCACTGTGCTTCTTGAAGATTTTAGTGTTTCACTAGCAGAAACCAAACAGAATTATTTAAACTTTGCAATTTATTTTCTATGCATTGTTTTACACTTATTAGCTGATGATGACCATGAATACCGGTCAAAACTGGTACCAATTTTAATTAAATAGGAATGTAAACTTACATTTCTTATTTTAATAGTATTGAAAAGTGGAACCATTATATACCTTCTTTTAATTTAATATTGAACTCACTTCAATACAGAACAATATGAAATTCTTATCTCTTAATAACTTCATATATGTTTATTTCTATTATATTTGTGCAAGACATGGCTCTCATGACGTTCTAAGAAGATGATGGCGAGATGTCCGGAGGAGGCCGAGCTGAGCTGATGGCAAAGGAACCTTACCTATCCCAGACCATCCTGATGACCAGTGAGAGGATGTAATTGCCGAGCCCAAACCACAGATATCCTAGAGCATCTAATTCAATCCTGGTGGAGTTGACGGAAAAAGATAAGTCTTATTTCTTAGCGCAGTAAGTTAGATAAATCTTGCAGATTTTAATATAATTGTTAATATTTGATGGTGAATAGATGGTTAAACGTTGTAATCTTAAAATTAACGCAGATATGTTAGATTCTCATGAATTAATGTTATACTTGTGTCAGAATACAGGGATAATACGTAGTCATCTGAATAACATAACCAGTCCTTGGCTAGGAAATGTGAAGTGAACAATACGTAAGTGTCATTGCAGTGATATTTAAGCATGTGAAGAGGTTATTATATATAAATTATGAGATCCCTATCGGTAGAATAGTTAAGGTTATAAGTGAGTGAGGTTAGTATCTTGTAGTATGAAGATTAAACAGTGCCATATAAAATCAGAATAGAATTATATAAGGATATGAGAGTAATATAAAATGGTAAGGAGATTGAGAAGAAATAGATTAATCAAGTGAATGAATGTTAGAGGATTCCAACCATCAAATTAAGGTATAGTTAAGAATTATTTGGAAGAGAAAGAAGAGGTATGATAATATGGAATATTATATGAATATGAGGAAGGATAAATAAATGTGATATGTGTTGTTCAGTCGGTAAGAAAGGGAATGATTAATGTGAAGATAAAGAGAAGAGTATTGACGCAATCCAGGATCAGTAATATACTTGATACCATGATGTATAATAGGTGACAGGTATTCCACGTCCAACATAAATGAAGACATTTGGTCAAGCTTATAAGAAGTTATGGCACCAGTAAATCATTGAAATAATTTATTGTAGAGAACGTTGAGTAGGATATTGATTAACATTAACCTATAGCTCTACTGTAATGTTGAGTACAAGTACAACACGGTTCAACCCGGAAATTAAATTAAATAATTCTTCACACCGTGGAAGCTTCACTTCTAAGATAATTCCTTCATATATAGTTCCAGTAGGTAAAATAAATGATAGTCTTCATGTATAATATTCTATACCTATTTTTAGTAAATGGCACTAGGTAATGTGTTGGAATTCAATTAGTTATCTGATAACATACCTTATCAGACACATTTACGCGATTAAACTAATTTGTAAGATTAATAAGATGAATGATATATTTGAGCTGACAAGCGATGTTAGATATTAATGTAGATATTAGCGCATATTATGACTGATTTGGTACTTATCTTTTTCCTGATGCATCCCAAAACAGAATCCCAAAATAAAGAAAATCTAATGTTCATCCTAAACAAATAAATAAATAAATAAATAAATAAACAAATGATTATAAGAAGAGTAAAAGACGATGTTGAGAAATAATATTTCCTGAGGCGATTTGTAAATAATTTAAGAAACTTTGATTGTAGTTTAGGAACACTTTCTTTTGTATGTATAATTAATGATGAGAAGATAATATGTAATTTCATTTCAATAATTTGAGTTTTACATAATTATTTTATTTTTCTTGTTGTACATGATTATTATTACAATTTAATCAAGGATCCTAAGCACTACAATGAAACTTAATTAATGAACTTTTAAATGAGATGATAATTTTCTTTTAACTATATTTCCTTTTTCTCAATTTTCTCAGAATTTGAATAAATAGTTGTGATAAAGATATATTGGTATTTATATTTATACTCTAGCGTAAGCATTATGTGGGTAGATATTTATTTCTTAATTCAAAGTAGATTAGGAATTATTTCTCGATATAATTGATAATTGGTATGATGGAGACGTCCATTAGTGTTTGCGGCGGATGACTTATCCGTAAGGTAGAAAGCTTTTGCAACTTTCACGAATCCATATTAATAAGGAAACTTTGAAAAGCAATCAACCCTTATTCTGCTAGTCTGGATTTCTTCGCGATCCACCCTGGACCCAGGAAAGGTGCAATGCGTAAGAAAAAAATTATATTTTTTTATATTATTACGTATGGATTTTTATCAGTCTGACTGTTAAGAATCTATATAATATATAAAATAAGAGATTTGTCTGTACAATGCTCAGAATTTAAAGAGAATGTTATTTCTGCATTTGTCATGTCCACAATAACAAGGAAATTTCTGTCTGTCTGTGCATATGTACAAAAAAATGGCTGAAGAGAATTTAATGAAAATCAGTATGTAAAGTCGGGGAATGAGCCACTACAACCTAGGCTATAAATAATGTTATTCACAATAAGTGAAATGGTAGTTTAGGGAAAGGCCTAAAATTTATTTCAATTATTCTTGTTATTAGTTGTCCTATCAATAAATACGACATAACCAAAGTTGTACAGAATTAAATTTTCAATCATTTACAGTATGTCTTACACAGTTTTACCATACCGGCTATGATAACAGAGATATTCATGAATGTTGATTTTTGTTGGTAAGTCCATATCAACGCCGAGCCATAAGAAAATGGGTAAACATAGAATTTAATGAAAATCGGTATGTATAGTATGGGAATCAACATCTATATCAGCGTAGTCATCATCATCATCATCATCATCATCATCATCATCATCCTAAACCATCTCCAGTTTCCCGGGTGTGGTATATGAGCCTCCTCCATCTCATCCTGTCCTTGTAACATTCTTCCTCCACCAACTTGTCCCAATCTCAGCATCTCAGCAGTACATCGTTCTTAACTATCAATCAATCAATCAATCAATCAATCAATCAATCAATCAATACTGATCTGCATTTAGGGCAGTCGCCCAGGTGGCAGATTCCCTATCTGTTACTTTCCTAGCCTTTTCCTAAATGATTTCAAAGAAATTGGAAATTTATTGAACATCTCCCTTGGTAAGTTATTCCAATCCCTAACTCCCCTTCCTATAAATGAATATTTGCCCCAGTTTGTCCTCTTGAATTCCAACTCTATCTTCATATTGTGATCTTTTCTTCTTTTATAAACGCCATTCAAACTTATTCGTCTACTAATGTCATTCCATGCCATCTCTCCGCTGACAGCTCGGAACATACCACTTACTGTTGTTTATAAGTTTCATTTCCGTATTGATAGATATTACTTTACAAAAAACAATATGTATATGAGTTTCCACCTTATCAATACAAATTTATTTTACATTAAGCAAGTAAATATAGTCAAGACTAGACCCCCCTAGGGGTCGAAACTAGTCTTGACTATATTTACTTGCTTAATGTAAAATAAATTTGTATTGATAAGGTGGAAACTCATATACATATTGTTTTTTGTAAACATACCACTTAGTCGAGCAGCTCTTCTTCTTTCTCTCAATTCTTCCCAACCCAAACATTGCAACATTTTTGTAACGCTACTCTTTTGTCGGAAATCACCCAGAACAAATCGAGCTGCTTTTCTTTGGATTTTTTCCAGTTCTTGAATCAGGTAATCCTGGTGAGGGTCCCATACACTGGAACCATACTCTAGTTGGGGTCTTACCAGAGACTTATATGCACTCTCCTTTACATCCTTACTACAACCGCTAAACACCCTCATAACCATGTGCAGAGATCGGTACCCTTTATTTACAATCTCATTTATGTGATTACCCCAATGAAGATCTTTCCTTATATTAACACCTAGATACTTACAATGATCCCCAAAAGGAACTTTCACCCCATCAACGCAGTAATTAAAACTGAGAGGACTTTTCCTATTTGTGAAACTCACAACCTGACTTTTAACCCAGTTTATCAACATACCATCGCCTGCTGTCCATCTCACAACATTTTCGAGGTCACGTTGCAGTTGCTCACAATCTTGTAACTTATTTATCACTCTATAGAGAATAACATCATCCGCAAAAAGCCTTACCTCCGATTCCACTCCTTTACTCATATCATTTATATATATAAGAAAACATAAAGGTCCAATAATACTGCCTTGAGGAATAACCTCTTAATTATTACAGGGTCAGATAAAGCTTTGCCTACTCTAATTCTCTGAGATCTATTTTCTAGAAATATAGCAACCCATTCAGTCACTCTTTTGTCTAGTCCAATTGCACTCATTTTTGCCAGTAGTCTCCCATGATCCACCCTATCAAATGCTTTAGACAGGTCAATCGCGATACAGTCCATTTGACCTCCAGAATCCAAGATATCTGCTATATCTTGCTGGAATCCTACAAGTTGAGCTTCAGTGGAATAACCCTTCCTAAAACCGAATTGCCTTCTATCGTACCAGTTATTAATTTCACAAACATGTCTAATATAATCAGAAAGAATGCCTTCTCAAAGCTTACATACAATGCATGTCAAACTTACTGGCCTGTAATTTTCAGGTTTATGTCTATCACCCTTTCCTTTATACTCCGGGGCTACTATAGCAACTCTCCATTCATCTGGTATAGCTCCTCCGACCAAACAATAATCAAATAAGTACTTCAGATATGGTACTATATCCCAACCCATTGTCTTTAGTATATCCCCAGAAATCTGATCAATTCCAGCCGCTTTTCTAGTTTTCAACTTTTGTATCTTATTGTAAATGTCATTGTTATCATATTGAGCAACCATTCTAATGCAAAGGGAAAAAAGATGACATTTCAACAACATCCACTCCCTAATAATTAATTTGGAATTCAATATGAATATTACTTTGCTCTGCCATAAATCCATAATTATCACTAAAGGTTCATTGGATTCTGATTATTTTTTGCGGCAGAAATTGATGTGTTAGTGCGACGTTCACCCACTAGAAAAAAAATAACAACAGAGAAATAAGGAGATTAAGAAGGAGGTGCAAGTTTGAAAGAAATAGATTTAGGAATTTTTGTAGAAGTAAGGAAAGATTGAAGGAACCTCCTAGGAAATTAAATTTAGCAGAAAAGTCAGCTAAGGATCATGATGGCAAGCTTACTGGAAGTCATATGAGTTTTAGTGAAAAATTGAAGGTTTCGAACTGAAATTCTCAGTCATCGCTTGCATGCATTTTGAGTTGTCATGCAGGTGGCAGATTCCTTACCAATTGTTTGCCTAGTCTTTTTGTAAATTATTTCAAAGTAATTCGTACATTTCTCTTGATAAATTATTCCAGTCTGTAATTCCTTTTCCTATAAACAAATATTTGCCCCATTTATCTTCTTGAATTCAAACTTAATTTTAGGTAGAAACAAATTCCAGGAATCATTAATGAACAAGGGGTGTGCGTATACATGAAGTCTTACAGGAGGCAGAAGAGTTTAGTCAGCAGTATGTTAAAATACAGTAGTCGGAGGATAATGTCCAGTGAGAATAGCTGGCTAATACTAGCAAAGAACTGAAATTTTACCTTTGCTAATATACTGTATTTACAAAAAGATATTAAAGTTGAAAGCTAAGAAAGTTGCTAAAATTGATAAGATTTCTGGGGATATACTAAAGGCAATGGGCCGGGATATACTATAGTGCTTGATTACTGTTTGTATGAAGGAGCTATACTAAACGAATGGGTAGTTACTACAGTAGCCCCTGTGTGTAATAAATAGAATTTATTACAGCCAATGGCCTAATGTTACAATAAATAAGGAATAAATAACTAGTCGCATAATTCTTTCAAAGACTTCCTTTTCGGGCACTTATCGAGATGGTAACGATTACAAGTATTATCGCAGAGAGAGCATACACAGTTTACGGTAGATGTAATAGAAAGGGTGATGAACATAAAGTGGATAATTGCAGACCAGTCAGCTTGTCATGTGTTCCATGTAAGCTCTGGGAATCATTTGCAAAATTGCTAACTGGTTTGATCGAAAGCATTTTGGGTTGAGGACATGTTATTCTATTGAGGCTCAAATTGTGTGATTCCAGAGAGACAGTAGATATTTTAAATTCAGAAGGTCAAATGGACTGTATCGTTATTGGCATATCCAGGACTTTTGATAGGGTAGATCATGGGAGACCGGTGATGAAAATAAGCTGATGCACCCGTGCTTCGGTACAGAATTCTACATTATATACAGAATTCCAGGTTAGGTAGTGTACACGTTGTGGGTAAGATTGTATTAAATTGCATAGCATAGCTCTTACCGTTACCCCAGAAACGCAATGGGGAAGTCACCAAACCTCTTTTTTCATGTGAAGACTGGGTTGAGGAATTTTCATTGTAATGGTAGGCCCTCTTGCCTACCATCTGTCACAATCAAGTTGGGGAGTTTTGATTGTGTAATGGCAGACACTCACTCTCCACCTCCCTTTTTATATCCTCAGACTGTCTTAGTGGTTTTTCCAACTGAATTCAAAATAGCTTTTTACAATTACATCAGGAGGAATGTCACGCTTAAAAGCAAAGCTATCATATGAAATACTCAATAAAGTGAAAAACCACACATTTCCTCACTGTTAACGGACAGTACTACATTACTACAGTCTAAAGTTCCAGAGCTCTAATAACCAGGCCGCTGGCAGCCACGAGCCATGAACACTCTTCTGCCATTATTCGGTTAAGTGTGCACACATACTCATTCCAATCAGTGCGTCAGAGTAGGGATCAAATTGCTAGAATATTATGATAAACCAGTGTGTTACATAACAGTAGTTTCAGAAAATGTATGAACTAGAGGAATGGTATGCTAAAGAAGAAAGTTATCTAACACCTCGGCTATTTCCCGCCAATATTCGGGCAGGCTGTTATATTCGATACGCAGCAGTTCATCTATTGGAGATGAATGGCAGCATAAGAGACAAAGAACATCACAACAAACAACAGTCAATGTAATGTTAATGTCGATCAGTTTTGTGAGCTTCCAACCTTGTAGACCTTCACATTTAGTTTTCTTCCGAGTCCAACTCTGAAATACCACTGTGATCATAGTCATTATAGTAAAAATGAATGAAACATAAATGATCAGAAACTGTATTCTCTATAAATTTTCTTACATAGTACTTTTCGATAGGACCAATATCATAGGTATTTAGAATTTAAATTGTAGGTGTCTTCCCCTAAACTACCATTTTGTCCAGGGTGAATAAAATTATTTATAGCATAGACTGTAGTTTCTTATTCCCCGACCCTACATACCAATTTTCATTCAATTCTATTTAGCCATTTTCTCGTGGCTGGGCATTGATATGGCTTAGCAACAAAAATACAAATTCATGAATATCTCTGTTATCACAGCCGGTACGGTAAAAATATATAAGATATAAATGATCGGAAATTTAATTCTATATAACTTTAGTTATGTAGTATTTATCTATAATACCACTAATAGCATAAATATTTGAGAATTACAGTTTAGGCCTTCCCCTAGCCTACCATTTCACTCAGCGTGAATAAATTGATTTATAGCCTAGATTGTAGTGGCTCATTCCCCGACTTGAGATACCGATTTTCATTAAATTCTCTTCAGCCATTTTCTCATGATGCGCGTCAGACAGAAATGACGGGAAATTAAAAATTCATATTAGTGCTGGGAGTAGAGCAATCGCTCCTGTGATTGCAATTGGCAGTGCGAGTGCAGTGCCACATCTGGTATTTAGTTGAATTCAATTCAATTTATTGCATGCTACAGGATACTCATCCCAATTACAGCAGTATTCTTTGTGGTACACAGAGAAATTACAAATAATTATTACTTAATATTATCTAGCCTAACTTGAATCTATTCTAAACTAATCTTAATCTAATCCTTTTTATTGAAAAACTGAATGAATTTCAAGACATTCTAGATTGCCATAAGAACAAAGTTTCACCACATGAATAAAAGTATCACAATTGATAACAATAATTAGTAACACACTATACAGTCTACAGCATTAACATTTGGAAACAAAAAAAAAAAAAAAAAAAGAACAATACATTGCTTATTAGAACATTAACAGGAATATAAAGGCTGGCCGGTGTGATGCTCCATTCTGACTGTGGGATCAATTACATAGCCTCTCTTGCTGTCGTGAATTCTTTTAAAAATATTGTTATGTTTGTACTGAATTCAAGAGCATTATTTTTCTGAGATGCACTGTTATAGATACTGCATAGACTGTAAAGTGGTGATTTTTTATGGGTAGATGTTCTAGTTTTTTATTTGAAAATGTTAAATGAAATCTTGAATTTGGGCGTGGCACATGGAAATTCAGGAGGGAAGGAACTTAGGATTATCACTTCGCAAATGTATTATTTTATATATGAACTTTGCCACATCTTTCTGCCTTCTATCTTCTAAACTCTCCATTTCTTAATTTAACAAAAGCTCGTTGCACAAAAACCATGTGAGGATATTGAAATGTTCTTTTAAAATGTAAATACACAGTTCAAAAAAATTAGGGGAACATGGTTTTGAACGTATGCCATGCTCCACAAAACAATACCTCACACCCAGGTATATTACCAACTAAACATTTATTCTTTACCGTTGAAGTATACAAAAGAACATCGATGGATTCATGTTCATTTTCAGAACACAAATGGAAATGTCCAAATAAGGGCGAAAACAAAGTGATAACAGTCTTCCAGGGTGGATTTTTATCAAAGTTGGAGAGCTTCAGTATGGTGTACGTCCTCCACGAGCATTTATCACAGCTTGGCACCCATGTGGCATGCTTCGTATAAGTCGACGGAGGTCAAGTTGCGGTATCAGGTCCCATTCTTCAGCGAGAGCCTGTTCGAGGTCTTGGAGTGTCTGTGGTGGAACAGGACGCCCACAAACACTTCTGTCAAGCCTATCCCACACATACTCGATGGGATTAAGGTTAGGACTCACTGCTGGCCATTCCATCTCGTGAATGTCCAGCTCTCGCAAGACAGCTCTGGTGATGCGCGCTACATGAGCCCTGGCATTGTCGTGCATGATACAAATTCAGGGCAAACACCATATGTGGCAACCAACACATGCTGTAGCAGTATCTGCTCGATGTACCCCACAGTGGTAAGATTACCACGGATGACGACAAGATCCGTATGGCCATCAATACTGATGCCACCCCACAGCATCACAGAACCTTGCCTGAATCGGTCGCCTTCCTGGACAACATTTGACATGTACTGCTCACCATGGCATCTCCATACACGTCGACGTCCATCACGCTGTGTCAGGGGAAATCTGGACTCTTCTGTGAACAACACAGGTCTCCATTGCCGAAGTTGCCAGTTGATGTGGGTACGGGCAAACAGAAGGCGAGCTGCACGATGTTGCTGCATTAAACGGGGTACTTGAACAGGACGTCTGGGTCGTAAGGACACTTCTGTTAATCTGTTCCTTACTGTCTGGTCAGACACCGTGACTCCAGTGACTCTCCTGAGGTCTTGTTGCAGTTCTCTGGTAGTTGTTGAACGACGCTGCAATGTACAGATGGTCAGATATCGGTCATCCTTTGGGGTTGTCATGTGTCCACGACCTTGTCCAACCCTCCTTGTGAACTGGCCTGTCTCATTGTAGCAATTCCACAAGCGTTGAATAACTGACAGAGAGACATTGAGATCTACAGCAACACAACGAAAAGCCCCTCCTTCCCGGATCAAAGTGACGGCCCTTGCGACTTGAATCTCGTTAAGATGTCTCATGGGATGTGCTGGTTGACGTACAACGTGCTCGACCGCAGTAGTCTGTGTACCTCACAACGACACACGGATGTACCACTATTCACTTTGTTTTGAGGGGTCACCAGACATTTTAATGCATGGCTACGCCTACTGATAGAGTATAACTTTGATTTGACATACCCTGAGTAGCTAAGGTCTCAAGGTATGCTGTACGACCATTGGAACCCCATCTACCAAATTAACGTTCACATACCAGCCATTACAAAACATGTTCCCCTAATTTATTTGAACTGTGTATTTCGAGTATTTCTTTTGCACCCTTTCAAATTCATATCCATGCATTTTGCACTTAGGTCTCCATACCACGCTCGTGTATTTCAATTTTGTATATTCCGGTGATAAACTGTTTTTCAGGAACCAATCATTGCTTCAGAGGGTAAGGAGAAGATGGAGGAACAATAATGCATGTGTGCTTGTTTGCAGTTACAGTAGTGGTGCAAAACAAGCATGCTAGCGACGTGGCAAGTATTTATCGTATGACATGTACAAAGAAGGTGAATATATGTACAATCTAACTTATCATTATTGTCTAAGTTATAGATTACTGGAACACTGATTAAAATGCCAGGAAAGCTGTCCAATGCCTGACAGTTTTTTTTAGAAATACTCAAGATGTAAGCTGTGTTATAAGGTATTCCACAGGTGGTGGAACATCTAAACTAATGGACCATGTGAATAGGGCTCACAAGGAAAATCTTGACAAAGTGACTTCACAAACTTGTAGTCGTAACAATGCCCCTGTTGCATTATATGGTCGTAACACTGCAGAAAAGAAAGAATTAAGGTGACTACAGACTATGCTGACGATCCATGTTAACACGTGTTATGATGTGTCAATGCAACACAACGCATCAGGCTCAAGTGATCATTTTGCTCTGACGTGTTTGATTATGAATTGAATTCATTTTAGACAGGCAAAGGGTCTCAGTGATTGCATTCCTCAAATTACGATTTCTAAATGTAATTTCTGGGCAACAGTTTAAATGGATAAAACATTTCAGTGGAATTTAGTGAAAAAAAAGAAGGTATAGCAGCTATTGGTATGACATTGACATGGGGAATATGAGGGTGTGGGTACATCCTATAAATGCTGAGAGGCATGAATAGGGGAAATCTAATACCTTATGGCTGACATTCATTAAAGCGAAGAGCATTTCAAAACACATACAAGAATGTCGACAGAAGAGTTTTCTACGGTTCTGAACATGGTGAAGCCAAATATAGAAAAAGTAACACTCAAATGAGGGAGAGTATATCATTTCAGGAAAGACTGGTGTGACTAAGATAAGTAAAAAATTATTAATTTTAATATTTTTTATTGATTTTATTGGTGAACATTACCGTACTCAGTAGAATTGTAAAAATGCAGTGTTATAACAATATTTTATCGATTAACATTTCTCAATAAACAAACATTTGTGCTTAGTAGTGACATGAGCCGTATCCTGCCGGCCCATAAGAGATACTCAGGTCATTATTTGACATAATATATATATTTTATTGATATGAATTTCAGTCATATGTCGTAAAGTAATGAAACGCAGGATAGCTGAGACCAGAAGTCGATGGAGCCATCAAGTCGCTGGATATTGCCCAATACTTCCTCGGGACCATGGGAATGGCTTAGCGTCACTAGGAGTTGGCACATCTCGGCATGTGTACGATGCTGACCATGAGAAATATTCAGCCAATGAGAAAGTGAGGATATGGAAAATATGGAGTCTACATCGCGTGAAGTCATAATCCCAGGTTGACCAACATGTACAGTTGCTTGAGATAAATTCTGTTATTTGATGGATTTCCACAGGTCTACAAGTGAAATAATAATCGGGAATACGATATAAAAATTATAGGAAGAGATTTGATATTATTTGAACTGTGTTTTATTGATATGTTATAATTACTATTGTGTCATTATAAATGGCAAGCATTCTGATTGGTTGTTTGTCTAGACATGCGGAAATCCCATAGTTGCAACGGCGTTACCCACGCTTGCTTAGCACCCCAAGCTCTGGAGAGCGTCACTCTGATCGCGGATACTGACGTGAGGTGAACGTTATTCGGTGTGCTCCAAGAATTGTACTTAAAAGTTGCCACGTGAATATATCAGTACCAGTATATGGTTTTTGAGACCAATAAATAGTGTTTCACCGAGCTCGATAGCTGCAGTCACTTAAGTGTGGTCAGTATCCAGTAATCGGAAGATAGTGGGTTCGAACCCCACTATCGGCAGCCCTGAAGATGGTTTTCTGTGGTTTCCCATTTTCACACCAGGCAAATGCTGGGGCTGTACCTTAATTAAGGCCACGGCTGCTTCCTTCCCATCCCTAGGCCTTTCCTGTTCCATCATCGCCATAAGACCTTTCTGTGTCGGTGCGACATAAAACAAATAGCAAAAAAAAAGTTTCAGTCGTGTAGTTGAATAAATAAACTGAGTGCAGAGTTAATTGCAGATCATATTATATCGTAAAGTTCACTACCATTATATAGACGGTGATAATTAGCCGCAGTTTGGAAAGTGCAGGAGAGACGTTCTGTTGTCTCATAATTTCATGTCGGTCGCATTTCGCGTGGAACTCTCAATCCATACCGCGTGCCGCTCTCAATAACTGTGTACATAAACCCTCAAGTGCAAAATTTATAGTGTATTTATATGTCAGTGTGTTGGCTGAGTTTATAGCCAAGAAAGGGTTCTTCGGCACGTGCAGAATTGAGTGGTGAAGATATATTCATCCAAAGCCTTCTGTGTTGCAGTGTTCAATAACTTTCAGCAAGAAGATGGCTTCGCCTATGGAAGAAGGAAGTGTATTTTCTGTGTGTTGAAGCAGTGATCAACATGGAGTAGACACCCAACGAGGCAGGGATATGAGCCGCTGCATGTATCCGGAGAGTCGTCCAAGATAAGGCGCATGTGTTAATTATGGAATGTTATATGGGTTATGATAAAATACTAGTACAGTTTAGAATAGGGATTTTATTTAATGTAAAGTAAGCCTGACGGCATGTATTTATTTTATTTTTATATTGTTGTATATATGGATAAGAGAGAAATGCATGTTCTCTATATTTTTATTTTGATTTATGACTAGCTAGGTGGGATAATGAGGGAATTGTTAGGATTAGTTGTTGAGAATTCATGCATGGTAATTTAGTTTAGTATTATTCCGATTTTTCCGTGTATATTAGTGCTAGGAGGATTAGATTGACAAGTTCATCCAATTTCAAAGTTAAACACTTGCTACATTATTTTATTTTGATTATTCAGTGAGTTAGTAACAGTTAATTGCATGACGCATGGTATTTCAGAAGCTGTACGTAAGGAGCTGCATAACAACGTTGAAAGAATTGGATCTTCGAATTTAGGTTGGAATCTGTTTTTTGCCCAATGATTTGCACAGGAAACGAACCTAGTCTCATAATGTAAAAAGCTGACGTGATTTGTAAGAGATATGAGAGGTTATAATGCATGCAGAGTTATAAAGTGATTATGCAGGTCGATTGCATGTCTGATAAGTGAAAGAATTATGAGCAGTGGATATGTACCTGCAATTGTCTTCTGAGAGAATATTAATTATCAGAATTGATGGAATTGATTCCAAACCAATGAGTCTGATGTGTGTTAAATTGTCGAAGCCTGCTAGGAAGGAATATGATTGTACGTGAGTTTCCATATAGCCGACGAAAGATGATATCGCATTGCAAGCTGATATATTGGCCGTGTTTATTTAGACGGCGTGAATGAGATGGTATTTCCGTGTTACAATCGTGGCAGACAGAAACCAAACCTTAGTACAGTGTTGAGTTCCAACATTTCCTTTTAGCTCACAGGACAGCAGGAAATACGTGATGGATGATCGCGCTGTTAAGTGCGCAAATGCAGCAGAAGAAGGCAATGTTGCCCATTGCTTTCTACATGATTTATTGGATAATTATATGTTTTTCTCTTACAGGATGGTGTTTTATGATGTTTCATGTTGTTTGAATATGTTGTCTTGTTGTTAATGGGGAACAGCCCGAGTGCTGAGTTATATTGATGGTCAGTCTAGTTCTCACTAGATCCTTTGTGGTGAACCGCGATTCACATAGAATCTGTGTAGTATGTAAGACTTTTTCTTTTTATCTGATGTAAATAGATGTGATATTTTGCTTATTTTTGTTCATTGTAAATATAGCGTAGGAAATGCCACTAGTATTTTTCATAATTCATATAATGTCCCATTGCGTCTTAATTTTTCTTTTCATCGTAACTTTCTTTTATATTGTAATTTAATCTTGCGACGACTCTAAATTAAATTAAAAACCCGTATCAATATGATATTTTCAAGTGTGACTCCATCCGAAATAAATACGTATCAGTATATGCATACATATGTTATCATATAGCATGAACAATGGACAATAAGAAGAAGATCATTTCTAAAAGTATTCAAGTATTCATTGTTGTGCTTGATGCTTCATTACACATTTGATTCTTTGATCAATTAACATTTTTCATGTCCATTTCTTTATTTAATTTTGAGATTTTTGTTATATTTTATGATTTGATTTATTTGATTTTCTTTAATATGATTTGGAGATTTTTGTGAATAAACTCATCCTACCCCATATTATTGTTTCTCATTCGAGTTATACCTCCATTTTCCTGACATTTACTTATATTTAAGTGTAGAACTTCGACTTTTAACCTGACCCAATGACGACCAACCCACTCTCTGCCCAACCCTGAGTTAGTCGGATGTTCATACAGGAATGGAGGCATCGTCCTAGAGGGTATTTACCCCTGGGTACGGTACAATACGGTACCGGTATTGTAATTAGGTTATGTCGGAACGTAGTTTAAAATTATTGTAGTGTACTGTACAGTGGTACACAAGTAATATCTTATTAGAAATTAGCGTGCTTATTTTATTATTGTAAAATATTTGTGTAGTATAGTAGAGGTATCTGTAGAAACTCTCCTACTAAAATTCTGTTGTAATTAGGATAGGCTTACTGCAGTTTAGAATTGTGTAATTCTTGTATATTCCTTTCAGTATTCGTAATTAACAGCAGTTTTTATCCTGTTATAGGGTGTTGTAGGATAAAAATAGAGTACGACTAAGTAGTATTGTAGTATAGTCATATATTAATTACCTTATTGTCATGTGATCTTTGAGTACTGTCCTAGACAATATTTACTTCCGTTCATTTTTTTTTTTTTTTGCACATAAGTTATTTTATTTTTTATTTTATTTTCAAAGAAGACAGGTCATCTAATGTTCTAAGGGGAAGGAGATTGCAGGGTAAGGACTCTATTGAGGATCAGAATTCAGGACGGGTGTCTGTGAGAAATCGGTACGAGTCACTCCAGGCAGAACAACAGAGGGAAGATGAGGAACAGGGAACTGTTGCTGAGATGTGTAGAAGTAGGAGGAAGGGAAAAGGTAGGAAAGGGAAATGTAGAGAGGAGGAGGGGAAGGAGAGGGTGGTAGTGTTTCACGTTGGTACCATCAACGTAAGGCAAGCCGGTATAAGTATCAACATAGTTGGGGATGTGTGGGAGCTGGTAAATGCAGCACAGGTGAAGTTTAAGGAAGCGGATTGTTATCAATGCAATACTGTGTAAGAGGGATACTGACTGGAGGGTGATTGGGGATTTAAATGAGACTATGGAGTGGGTATGTGGGAAACTGGAAGTGACAATTCTAGATCCTAATGGGTAGGTAGGAGATAGGGATCTGCGCTCAGATGGCCTTCACTTAAACCACAGTGGTACGTATAAGTTAGGAAATTTGTTTGGAAGGGTAATAGGGAGGTACATTCAGGGAAACGGGGTGGTCTAGGGAACGGTGATAAGGGTACAGAGATCTGGAAGTCAAGTAGGTATGGCATAAAAATGTTAGCGTTGAACTGTAGAAGTATTATAAAGAAAGGAATAGAATTAAGTAATTCAATAGATATATGCTTACCAGATATTGTAATAGGAGTTGAGTCATGGCTGAGAAATGATGTAATGGATGCAGACATTTTATCACGGAACTGGAGTTTGTATCGTAGAGATAGGATAGGAATGGTGGGAAAACGGAAACCTATCTCTTTCACCTTAATAACAGGCAGGCAAACATTACTTTAAATGTTTCCCTTGACAACTCTCCCCTACCACACAATCCTAACCCCAAGTACCTTGGAGTAAGTCTTGTTCGGACATTATCCTTCAGGAAACATTTAATGAATACCGCTGCTAAACTGAAGACCAGGAAGAATATCATTCAGGAACTTGCAGGTTCTACATAGGGAGCATCAGCATCCACTCTTAGGTCGTCAGCACTGGGACTGGTATACTCTACAGCCGAGTATTGTTCTTCTGTTTGGCTGAATGGCCCTTATGTTAAGAATATTGATGTTGTTCTTAATCAGGCGATGCGCATTGTCAGCGGTGCAGTCAGATCTACTCGTCTTTTCTGGTTGCCAGTCTTGAGCCACATAACACCTCCAAGGATTCACAGAAAAAAACAACCTAATTTGTGAGTTCAGGAAGATGATAATGAACCCAAGTCTTCCCATTCATGAAGATATGGTTGTTAGGTATGGACGTCTGAAGTCAAGATCTCCGTCCATTCAGACTGCAAGGTAACTCATCAATAGGAACTTATACGGTTCTGATGAATGGCAATTGGAGTGGACCAACACAGCTTCAGATGAATGGCAGACCCTCTTTAATTGAAATAATAACAGTAAGTTATTTATTAGACCACCTAATCAATACAAAGTCTAGTCTTGGATGATTTACATAAATTTGTTAACTAATAGTGGTACATGTTTCGCCTTCCCTGAAGGCATCATCAGCCATAGTCTTAACCTTAAATTAAAAATAAGCGTCTAAATAACATGTAATAATGAAATTAATTTTAAAATCTTGAGGGGACTTGAAGTAAAATAACATTAAAATAACAATGATGGTTAATGTTGATGTGAGTGTTTTTGAAGTCGAAGATCTCACTTGATTCAAGCATGAACCCTTAACATCGGCCAATGTGGAGAGAAGTTTCTTGAAGTTCTCCAACGTCTGGAAACCAATGATCCTTTACGCCTAAGAACCTGGAGGTGACTGTTGTGATAAGCTGCAAATCCAACTGAGGTCAGGTTTCCAAATTCCAGTTTCTGCAACCCTAGTGTGGTTCACTGTGGATTCGGTGAATTTATTCTCGGTGTAACAAAATATTTCATTCCAAATTCTGCAAGTACTTTGTTAAAAAAAATGCATGAAATTCCTTTTTTTAAAAATAAATTATGTTATTCTGAAAGCATACACTGTCGGAAAGACATATTTCACTCATGTATTTTTGCACTGTTGCTGAATGGTATGGACAGAGTATTGGAGAAGGAGTACAAGATGAAAATAAATAAGTCATAAACAAAAGTAATGGAGTGCGGTCGAACAAGGTCAGGTGATGCAGGAAATGTTAGATTAGGAAATGAAGTCTTAAAGGAAGTAGATGAATATTGTTACTTGGGCAGTAAAATAACTAATGATGGTAGAAGTAATGAGGACATAAAATGCAGGCTAGTACAATCAAGGAAAGAAATTTGTTCACCTCGAACATTGATATAGGAATTAGAAGGATGTTTTTGAAAACTTTGATCTGGAGCGTGGCATTGTATGGAAGTGAAACATGGATGATAACTAGGTCAGAAAGAAAGAGAATAGAAGCTTTTGAAATGTGGTGTTACAGAAGAATGCTGAAGGTGAGGTGGGTAGATAGAATCATCAATGAAGAGATACTGAATCGAATTGGTGAGAGGAGATCGATTTGGCTAAATTTGACCAGAAGAAGAGATGAAATGAAATGTCGTATGGCTTTTTTTTTAGTGCCGGGATATCCCAGGATGGGTTCAGCTCGCCAGGTGCAGGTCTTTTGATTTGACTCCCGTAGGCGACATGCGCGTTGTGATGAGGATGAAGTGATGATGAAGACAACACATAAACCCAGCCCCCGTGCCGTTGGAATTAACCAATTAAGGTTAAAATCCCTGACCCAGCTGGGAATCGAACCCGGGACCCTCTGAACCAAAAGCCAGTACGCTGACCGTTCAGCCAACGAGTCGGACAGAAGAAGAAATAGAATGATAGGACACATCTTAAGACAGCCAGGACTTGTACAGTTGGTTTTCGAGGTAAGTTTAGGTGGCAAGAAAGGTAAGGGTACACCAAGGTACGAATATGACAAACAAATTAGAGCATATGTAGGATGTAGTAGTTATGTAGAAATGAAAAGGTTAGCACAGGATAGGGTGGCATGGAGAGCTGTATCAAACCAGTCTATGGACTGATGACTCAAACTACAACTCGTGTCGTATACCACCAGAAATTTGCATGTTTTCCATCATTATATATGTAATTAATACTAAAATTATGAATGGCGAGTTGGCCGTGCGGTTAGGGGCGCGCAGCTGTGAACTCCCAGCCGGGAAATATTGGGTTCGAATCCCACTGTCGGCAGTCCTGAAGATGGTTTTCTGTGGTTTCCCATTTTCACACCAGGCAAATGCTGGTTGGGGCTGTACCTTAATTAAGGCCACGGCCTCTTCCTTCCCATTCTTAGGCCTTTCCTGTTCCATCGTCGTCATAAGACCTACCTGTGTCGGTGTGATGTAAATCAAATAGCAAAAAAAAAAAATATAGTGAATGAATTTGGATTGCATTTAAACATCTTTTTTTGCCAGTTTTTTGATAATTTTTTGGATACTTTTAGGTCATTTTAAAGGTCTTCTTTAGGCAATTTATGGGTCTTCAGCTTCCGATCCCTAGTCATAACACCAGTTAATATGATTTAATGTGAAACATTAGCGTAGTTTGTAGTTGCCTTTAGATCACTCTTTGGCTCTATTTGTGGCAACTGACATACGGCCTTTGTGAATTGTGGAGAGCAAATGGTTTAAAACTTTCGTATGTAAATTAAACCCATAATACGAACTTCCATCACGCTGCACTTTGACAGATGTAAGTAATGCAAATGCATCATTTTTATATTACAGACGTGCAAATGAATATGCCTGATTATGTTTAGAATATCTCGGTTGGAACAACAACATGTCATACCCTCCGTGACATTCTCCAGGTGCATATGTGACGGCTCTATGCGGAAACGTGTGGGAAAATTGCTAGAGTCATGCATGAAAATCGTAAGATTGTCCAGCTCCATGGCTACCAGATGTATGCATAAGTCTTTTCTGCTTTCACTACGAGATGGCGCCATCGTATGAATTTGACACATATGTCAGTTGTTCGTCTGACGTTAACCTACCAACACACACACAAGTTGAATCCGCCAAACACTAGTGTCTGTGTTGTATCGTTCAGTGATCGTGTTGACGTTTGTGCCTGAAAACGAACATTTGTGCCATGCATTGCTTTTCTTATTAAATCAAAAGAAAAAGGCTGTGGAAAATCACTGTTTGTTGGTAAAACATATGGTGAACATGCTTCCTAGATCAGAACATGTCAGACGTGGTTTTGCAATTTAAATGTGGTGATTTCAATGTGAAAGGCAGTGCGCGCTCTTGTAGACCATAAAAGTTTGAAGCCCGGCGAAACCTTAATGCATAACACTTGTGATAGTACATATATCACACCCTCGCACTATATGTAGATGTGAGAGATATTATTTCCAGTATTTGATTTATTATTATTATTATTATTATTATTATTATTATTATTATTATTATTATTATTATTATTATTATTATTATTATTATTATTATTATTATTATTATTATCATCATCATCAGTATTTCAGTTGTATATTTTGTCACTAATATTTGTAAGCTGGAAGGTATCCATATATGTAGTATGAGAAAATTGTTTTGTACCATTGTTATGTTGAACTCTGGTAATTTGTATGACTCATACAGGCATCCCAGTGTCTGATGAGATGTGCTTGTTGATGTTGTTGTACTAGGAAAGTTCTATGACTCATGTGAAACACCCCAGCGTTTGTTTATGTCTTGGGACCAAGAAGAAGTTCAGGGCATGGTCTTGACAAGAGGATCACTCATGATTGGCTGGCAAGGATCAATCTCGGCGAATCATGTGAGAGATGTGGTCTTCACGTACTTCGGCATCACAGCGGAAGTGAACTACAACCAGTGACACTGTACGTGAAGGAGGTAGTGTGGACACACTGTACGAGAAGGAAGGAGACTACACATTGTACAAGAAGGAAGGAGACCACACTCGGTACGGACAAGAAGAAGTGCTGACACTGTACGGGGATGAAGTGGTGCTAACATGATGCGGGAGTGAAACTGGATATGCGGTGCTGGAGTGACGCTGTTGCTGTATACTGGACTGGACTTCAAACGTTTGTGGAACGTAGTCTTGTTTGTGGAACGTAGTATTTTATGTTTGTGAAAAGTGACTGACATACAACTTAGTATTGTAGCACTTGTGGCGGCTTGGCGTTATATGTTGGTGAAAGCTATCTCAGACTTTCCATAATTTATGTTCAGGATCGACAAGCGTGTGTTGCTCAAATGTATATATCTTTACAACAAGTGTTAAAGTCTGTGAACACAGTATTATGAGGTACAGTATCTGTGTGATTTTATAAGTGCTGATTATTAGAATCGGCAAGTTGCGTTGATACAGAGACAGTGAAGGGTTCTTATATACATATACGTACATTGTTCAACGAACTAACTACAAATGGTGGCTTAGTTCTCGCTTTCGTTTTCCCACTGTTTTCATTGTTGTTGTAAATATGGAGTCTTCCAGTAATCTTTGGTTTGTGTATTATAAGTGTATTTTGGTGTGTTGATAAGGTGCTCATGCACGGATTTTATCAAGAATATAGTTAGATATTTTAGAATCAGTGGAGTTATTGATGAACCTAGGTGCAGTTCCTACCTATTTAGTCATTTTCAGAAGGTTAGGTAAGGCCTGTAGCAGATGTACCAGTACACAGCATTATGTACACACCCTGGGATATAAAGAATTATCATGCTCTATCTAAATTCGAGGGATCCATTCTGGTGAACTCTGGCGCCCATACTACGGACATTTCGATACATTATTTTATTTTATTCAGTTTTTGAGTAATTTTATTTATGATATTTTATTATTATTTATTAGTATTCACAAATTATTACATACTATCACCAACAGATGATTAATTTAAATCATGCATTGATTGAAAGAAGACCAGAATAGGCCAGAAGACATGGCAAAGTGATTTTGTTACATGACAATGCGCTGTCTCACATAGCAAAACCAGAGAAAGGCAGCTTGAAATCGCTTGGATGGGACATCTTTCTGCACCCGCCGTACTGCCCTGACCTGGTGCCATCTGATCTATCACCTCTTTGCATCAATGGGGCACGCGCTCGCAGAGCAGTAGCACTTCAGCAATTTCGAGGAAGTTGGAAAATGGCTTGACGAATGGTTGGCCGCAGTTTTTCTGGCATGGTATTCATAACTTACCTGAAAGATGGGCAAAGCGTGTAGAAGCTGATGGCCAATATTTTGAATAAACAAAAAATGAATTTCCCTTGAAAATTACATGTTTTCTTTACTAAAATCTGTCAAAAATGTATGCATACACCTGGTAAATAGTTAGCATGCTGTCCTTTGGTTCAAGAGGTCCCGGGTATGATTTCCAGTCGGGTGAGAGATTTTAACTTTCATTAGTTAATTCCTATGGCTTGGGAGTTGGATGTTTGTGATGATTTCAACATTAGATATCATCTCAGGTAGGGCCCCATCCTCACAGATGCACAAGTCGCCTATACAGTGTTTAATTGAAAGACCTGCACTGGGCCTCTCCGGAGGCCATACACCATTATTATTATCGTAAGATTAATAACATTGTACATATTACATCTTAACATGCCCTGGAAAACAACCAATACTTAAACTGTGTTATTGACAGCAGCATTTGCATGTAACAGCAGTGCTCGCAGATTAATTCATTTGAATTATCTGCCAGTGACTCTACTCGGAGGACTATCAGAAGTCTTTGTTGAAAGCACGAGAAAAAAAAAAAAAAAAAAAAAGAAAACCTGCTCCATTCTGCTCCAACCAACCCCAGCACTAGTTGTTTCTATGAGAGACCCAGTGGTATATTGGTTATTGTCCAGTATTAAAGTGGTCTCGGCTTTGTCAAAGGTTCAGATGCAGTCAACCTATTGATCTGGTTACCTATGTGTCATCTTGGTTTATGTGGTCACAGTAAAATCAGCACGTTCAAGTAGAGAATTTTTTAAATGGAGGTAGTTTGATTTATTTTATAATTAGAATTTAATTGGCTTACTTTTGTTTTCATTGAATTTATTTTGGTTTACGTTTCTCTACTTTCAGTACTTTGCTCATTTTCAGTATTTATTTTATTGAAATATTACACACTATACCTAGATAATCTTTGGATATCTGGCTAATATTTGAAGTTGTTGTGTAGGTAATCATGCTTCTGGGTTGATTTCTTCCTAGCGATTATACTTGCATCCTACCGCTATGTTAATAAGATCAGAGCATACATGCAAGAACATTGAAAATAAATCAACTGTCAATAAAGCTGGCTAACAACATTTTGAAGAAAGGCTTTGTCTACTTCATGACCATTGTTTTAAAATATCCTGAGTGAATCTTTAGAAAAACCCAGGTGCAAGTAATCAGGAGAGTACTATGTTGAACAGTCTTTACAGACAAGAAAGTTGAGGCAGTATAACATTCAGCTATTTTTAGTTGTCTCAGATTTTGACGAATAAGAATTTATATCTCATTCTGATAATTTACTGTAACAGACTATAACTATATAGATCTGTATTGATGGTTGAACTTATTACAAATTGTACAAAAGTGTGTTGATTATCCTCCTAGTCAATATTCAACATTACATCCAATTAAGATGAAATTTTAAATAGGCATGCTTTGACCCAGCATAGGGTCATCCTCAGTAAAATGTATATAACACACTAAAAACATTAGATGCACAGTAATGAAGTGCTTGTTAAAAAGTTTTTCCGTAAAAACACGATGAAAGTTTAAAATGTGAAGTGGTAGTTGTTAAAACAGTTTTTGAGCTAGAGGCATTTATGTTGTGATATTCCCATTGTCTCCTGATGCAGTTCAGCTGATCTCTGTACTCAGTTGAGTGCAGGATTCTGTAGTCAGAGAACACAGGTAATACAAGCTGTACCATGAATTACTCTCCCTCGTTGTTGATTTCTTTTTTTTTTTTCAGCTTTATGTATTTGCCCAGATCGATCTGTGTGTATTCGTGTATTATTCGTGTATGTGTTCTTTTTCTGTGTACTTTAATAAATTATATTTTGCCCCTTCCCCACTTATGATCCCAGGGAAAAGGGAAATTACTTCCACCCTAGTGGATTTCCCCATCTTTATGATGGCGAGCCTTCTCCTCATCTTCGCGCCCGCCTCGCCCCCCTTCTCCCCAGAGGGGGGCGTGCCGTGTATTGACAGAGGTCAGTGCCTCTTGTGTGGAGTTCCTCAGATCGCTCTGTGTGAGCAACCTGTCTGGCCGAAAGCAGCGGCTTGCTCCGCACACTTCATCTACTGGTGTGGAGGTAGGGAGAATGTTCTTCAACCTTCTTTTGGGCTAAGGGAGGGAGTTACATTAATCTTGAAAATGTAATATACTTTGTAATGCTTCTAGGAGAGGCTACGGGCCTCGTTGGCTGGAAAGAGGAGGGTTTTTGAAGGACATGTTAATTTATTAGATCTGTTTTTAATCTAGTCTGTCATACTGGCTTTTAATGACGTTGGTTATGAGGTTGAGCCTCTGTTGTTTTGTATAATCTAAATTGTTGGGCAGATTCGGCAGTCAGTACTACTTTGCCCTTATAGAAATGAATTTGTATATGGCCAAACGCCTCGTAAACATTTGAGAATTGTATTGTGATACTCAAGTGAGAATGTATTCGAGAAACACCCCACTCATGTTATGAAGGGAATAGTGAAGACTTTGTATAGTGTAGGGGCAGGGCCCTATTTGAAGCAATGTTTATTCTTGTTGGAATGCATTATAGTAATAAATATCTAGCATAGCAGATGGCCTTGGTTTGCGCTAACTTTTCTATCGCCCTTATTGCATGACTGGTAAATGGCTCTGATCTTAAAGCCCGCACCTTCCTTATTTCCACTTCCACTGCCAACTCTTGGTGCAGCATTCTGGTAGCAGAGCGTGGTTTGAGCTCTTACCAGTGTTTTCGGGCAATTGTGAGCGTGGGAGGTCTCTCTCGGTTACGGTGTTCCTCATTGTGCTTGGTGGCCGGAGATATTTCCACTATGGCTACTCGAGACGTGGCCTATCCTGGGTCTCTTTGAAAAGAGGAGCTATTATACGAATTATTAATACATAATTTAGAGTCTAAAGGGACAGTTAAAGCGGACGAGCTATTATTACGAACAAATTTAGGCAAAGTCATCGTTGTGCTCAATCTCTCCGACAGTGAGGTTGCAAGTTCGGCGTCCCTTATCCAAACCAATTTAACTGACATGTCCTCAGTTATGGATTTTCTAGAAAACAATGTAGCGTCCCTCCATCAGTTAAAATGTGTACAAGGGCATCTAACCCATTACGTTCATCGGACAGAACATTTACTTTCCTTAGAATTAAAAGAGGAATTAGTAATTCAATTTGGACCTTTAAAGGACAAGGCTGTCCAACTTTTAGGAAAGGTTGAGGCTTGGTTGGCCACACTCTCCAGTAAATCTAAACCTGTTATTCCTTCTGTCAATCGGGTTGGGGAGGAATCAAATAAGGGTATTTGTAATCTTGAGTCTGATGGGCAGCAAGGCTTGCTGGAGTCGCAGCAATGTTCCTTACCTAGGGTTCTTCCCCAGGCTAATTCCCCTATTCAACAATCAATCTTACCCTCTGTGAACTTGCCCTTTTCTAGTATCCCTCACCCATTAAATAGTATGTTGAAAAACGTTCCTCGTTATTCAGTAAATTCCGTGGATGATGTAGTCACCTTCTTGCGATTTTTTGTTGAATTTCAAGATCATGCCCTAGTGTTCGGACTAATACATGTTCAAATTTTGCAAATTCTTTATCCATATACTACAGGAGTGCTTTCCAATAAAATAGTCAATGCCGTTTCTGATCAGTTGTCATTTCAGCAGTTTCATGGCCATTTGCTTACTCATTTTGTTCCGACTAGGGCTCTCAACTCTTTAGTGCTGAAATTTTATTTCAGGGTTCAACACTCAGATGAGCTTTTAACTGAATTTATTTCTGATGTCAAATTTTACGCCAGGGTGTTTGCGTTACATTATACTGAGGAGGAGATCGATCTTAGAGGGCATTTTCCCATCATACCGCTCCTGTCTCTGCTTTGCTTCTCAATCTCATAGTTTCGCAGAGTTGGAAGCGAAAGTGCTGAAAGTGTTCGCCATGCGGACTCACTTCGTGTTACAAGGTCGCCCCCTGTTGATTCTAGTGTGAGGGAGTCTTTGGTTGTTCGTAAGCCTATCTTATTAAGAAAGTGTTATAGTTGCGGTGCCTCCGATCATTTGTGCAATAAATGCCCCCTCTTAATCTCGTAACACTCAGGGTGTTAGCGTGGGTTCTATGGTAGGGGTTCCGTCTAGAACTAGTAATATTATGTGTTTTCGGTGTGGATTCGTTGGTCATCTCGCGCGGCATTGTGTGACCTCTCCAAATAGTTGCTGACTACAGCGGGAGGTGGTTCAGGACAATGGTGTCGAATTACCTTCCCCTGTTAACCATCATAAATCATTTTCGTTTGGTGAACCTTCTCCCATTTGCCCCGCAGGCTGTTTAGGGATATCCACAGAATTTAAAGGCTTGACTCCCTTGGTTGAGGTGGAAATAGATAATGAGCCAGTGTCATTTATTAGTGAAAGATGGTTTGCCTTGCATAAATCTGTTTGTAAACTTCCCAATTTGTCTCCGGTTTCGCTTTCCTTTGTGTCAGCTAATTCTTCCAGAATTGAGGCACTGGGAGTGGTAAAATGTAAAATCTGTGTTTCCAATTTTACTTGGAAATTTCCTTTGTATGTTGCGAGTACGTTACTGTATTCTGTCGTCCTTGGTTCAAATTTTTTCGATTATTCTGGTTTAGTGTTAGACATACAGGAACGTTCATGTTGGTTCAAGTTTTCTCAAATGACTAAAATCCCTTTACATCAGGCACAGCATGTTAGGGAGTTGTGCAAGGCCTACCCTAATGTTTTTACTGAGAAATTGTGGTTGACGAATATCTTAGAGTATAAGATAGAGGTTACGGATTCTGTTCCCGTCAGGTTTCCACCTTACCGCTTATCTCCTTCTAAAATGCAGGTGTTAAAGGAGATTGTTAACAAAATGCTTGAGGAAGGGATAATCCATCCATCTACCTCGCCTTACTCTTCCCCCATTTTCCTCGTGCCGAAGCCCCAGGGAGGTTACAGGCCTGTGCTGGATTACAGGGCTCTCAATTGTAAGGTGGTCTTGCAGTTGGTCCGGCTCCCGGATTTACGTGTTTCTCGTGGTTTAAAAGGGCTAGTTACTTCACCGTCTTAGATCTCAATCAAGCTTTCTACCAGATTCCGCTCGCGGAAGAGTCTCGTCATCTTACGGCCTTCGTGACAGACTGGAACCTTTATGAATTTTGCCACCTCCCTTTTGTCATTTCCACGGGCGCTGCCGTCTTTACTCGGCTCCTTGATCAGTTGTTTTCTGATATTAAGTTTGACTATTCCTATCATTATCTTGATGACGTGGTCGCCTATTCTGAGACGTTCGAGGATCATCTCCAGCACCTCAATGAAGTATTGTTGCGTCTGAGGAAGGCTGGCTTGACAGTCAAGTTATCTAAGATGTCGTTTCCCAAACCCCAGATGTCTTTTTTGGGGCATATTGTATCTTCAAGTGGTGTCTCGGTTGATCAGTCCCAGAACTCAGGCCATTCAGGGTTTTCCTCCTCCGCAGGACGTGAAAGGCATTGCTCGCTTTGTCGGAATGGTTAACTGCTTCCGAAAATTCATGCCAAATTTTTCCAGTCGTGCAGCGCCTCTTAACGCACTCCGGCATAAGGGAGTAAGATTTCAGTAGGGAGCTTCTCAGCAGGCTGCTTTCGACGACCTCAAGCTAGCCATTTCCAACACCCCAGTTTTGGCTATGCCGAATTTTACCAAGGTCTTCATTGTTCAAAGCAACTCTTCTTCATCAGCTGTCGCAGCCGTCTTGCTCCAGGATTCTGAGTTAGGAAGATGCCCTATTGCTTATGCTTTGCGCGCTCTTACTCCTCTTGAGGCTTAATACTCCATGTACGAGCTTGAGGGGTTGGCTGTCCTTTTTGCTCTAGAATGCTTTTATATGTACCTAGAACACGTTAAGTTTGAGCTTGAGACTGACAACCAGGCGTTAAGTTGGGTGCTTGGGAAACCTTGGAAAACTGGTCGTTTGGCTCGTTGTGCCATAAGGATTTCCGCCTTTCAGTTTAACGTCCATCATATTCAAGGGTCCAAAAATGTTGTAGCGGATTCCCTCAGCCGTATGTTTTCTGATCAACCCGTTCCTGATGAGGAGCCCTGGCTCTCCCAGTCCTCACCCTCATTATATTTGGTCGGAGCGATTTTATCTGATACCCCTCTCTTGTATCACGAAATAGGTAAATTCCAATTGGAAGATCCGGTCTTGGCACCTATCATGCAAGAGCTGAAAGATGGGAAAATCATTGATCCTTACGTATTGAGGAACGGAGTTCTTTGTTGTCCCTCCCGTCATGATCGTAAGATGAATGTGGTAATTCCATCAGTGTTGGTACCTATGATCTTTAAGTACTTCCATGAAACTTCCCTTGCAGGTCATCAGGGAGTATTTAAAACCAGGGAGAACATCAGAGAAAATTTTATTTGGAAGGGAATGGACGGAGAAGTTCGAGAACATGTCAAGGCGTGTAAGATTTGTAGGATTAGTAAGCCATCTATTAATTCCCAAGTTGGGTTGTTGTCTTCCACGCAAGCTACCCATCCGATGCAACATTTGTATATTGATTTCGTAGGACCTCTCCCGAGATCGAAGTCTAGATCAAACAGGTTTATTTTGTTATGTGTTGATGGTTACACTTGTTTTTTGTGGTTATTTCCGATGAGGATGGCCAATGCTGAGACAACTATTAGGTGTTTGAAGACTATTTTTTCATCATTTGGCCCTAGTCAGTATTTTGTTTCGGGCTTTCACATCTAATCTATTCAAGAAATTCTGATTTAGTCTTTTGATTTCTCACGTCACTACATCCCCTTACTATCCTCAGCCTTTGTATGCCCAGAGAGTTAACAGGAACTTACGCTCTGCCCTCATCACCTTCCATCATCACGATGTTAAGAGGTGGGACACTTCCTTGCCGTAGCTCGCTTATGCATTCAACTCTGCTGTTCATGAGGCGCACCAGATCTCCCCTTTTCCCCTCATGTTTTCGTTCGTTCCGAACTTCCCACTTTCTAATTTGTGGCACATTAAGGACTTGTTGCCCGAAAGGGTGGATCCCCTTAACATCCGGGCTAATTGGAAGAAGGCTAAGGAGAACCTTAAGGCTTCTTATCAAAGGAAAAAGGAGCGCTATGATAAGAGACGTCAGCATACCAGCCTGGCCGTCGGAGATAATGTATTTGTTAAGAATTTCATTCCCTCTGGGAAGCTGGCTCCTCAGTTCCGTGGTCCTTTCCAGATTCACGACTTCCTTACGCCGGTCACCCTGTTGGTAAGGGACCCCGCGATGGAGAGAGTTTTTCGCGTTCACCTTTCACAGGTTCAGTCTGCTCAGTGAGTTTTCTCTGCCTTTGATTCTTTTGCGAGAACCTGTGTTGTTTGTTATGTTAATATCTGCTGGGGTGTGTTTTCTATTAGTTTACTAACTCCTGTATTTAGGGGCGTTATATCTTTCTTAGTTTGTAAGTTTTTTTAAATTTGCTATGTGAACTCTCCTGCAGCCCTACCTTGCCTTCTGCCTCCACACCTGGTGTGTTGGCCTGGGTCGTTTCTTTCCATCTCGACCTTTCAACCTTATCGGCTATTGTGAGACAAAACTGCTGGTCTTAAATGTTTGTGTTTCAGCATTATGGACTTTCCACCTTCGCCCGTCGCTCCGTGAGAAGGGCCTCTCATGTGGGCGTGTCTTGGCTTGCGCTGACTCCATCGGTCATCCTTCTGGGCCTTTCTTCTGCATGCGCTGTTCGGGCCAGCATCTGCCACCAGTTGTTGCACGCATCTTCTATCTGGCTTTCTGCATGTTGGTGTGGCTATTTGCCGCGCGCCCGGCATTATCAATGAATTTGAGCCATGCCTTGTTTGTCTTAACTTGGACTTGGAAGCAGGTAGCTCGCCCGGCGATGGTATTGGAAGCCCTTTTAATCTTGCAAATTGAGACATCATCTATCCGGGGATGTTGATTCTTATGGATGCCCTTCCATCACTTATTCGAAAAGCAACATATGTGTATCAACCTAATTTATTGTTAAGCAAGTTGATGTTTGTTTATTGCAAGGAAGGACTCTTTCTTCAAGAGTTTTCAAGTGTGAAGCAAACTGATATTTATCTACAGCAAGAATGTTTTTTATCAAGAGCTCTCATGTGTGAGAAATAAACCTTCCCAACCTGGTTGGGGACTTAGGGACGGAGGTCTGTACCATGAATTACTCTCCCTCGCCGTTCATTTCTCTTTTTTCAGCTTTATGTATTTGCCCAGATCGATCTGTGTGTATTCGTGTATTATTTGTGTATGTGTTCTTTTTCTGTGTTCTTTAATAAATTATATTTTGCCCCTTCCCCCTTATGACACCAGGGAAAAGGGAAATTACTTCCGCCCCGGTGGATTTCCCCATCTTTATGTTGGCGAGCCTTCTCCTTGTCTTCACGCCCGCCTCGTCCCTCCCTGCCTCGCCTCGCTTCTCCCCAGAGGGGGGCGTGGCGCGTATTGACGAAGGTCAGTGCCTCTTGTGTGGAGTTCCTCAGATTGCTCCGTGTGAGCAACCTGTCTGGCCGAAAGCAGCGGCTTGCTCCGCACACTTCATCTACGGGTGTGGAGGTAGGGAGAATGTTCTTCAACCTTCTTTTGGGCTAAGGGAGGGAGTTACATTAATCTTGAAAATGTAATATACTTTGTAATGCTTCTAGGAGAGGCTACGGGCCTCGTTGGCTGGAAAGAGTAAGGTTTTTGAAGGACATGTTAATGTATGAGATCTGTTTTTAATCTAGTCTGACATACTGGCTTTTAATGACATTGGTTATTAGGCTGAGCCTCTGTTGTTTTGTATAATCTAAATTGTTGGGAAGATTCGGCATGCGGACTCACTTCATGTTACAAGGTCGCCCCACTTTGTTACATTAAAAATGTCTGTCTGTCTGTCTGTCTGTCTTCCGGTTAAAAGGTTTTAAAAATGATTGACTTCATGACACTGTTCAAATTGTTGTTGAATGTTACTTCTTTCACTCCTTCCAGGTAAGCTGTTATTTATCAGACTCAATTTAGGGCACTTTAAGCAAGCTCATAACATCATTTTAATTTAATTTGTATTCTAGTAGTCTTTAAGAGAATCAGTGTACTTGCAAATAACGTGTTCAAAAACTTAGCGATTCACCCAAGCTTAACAACAGCTGAAGATGTTCCCAAGTGAGAACGAAACATGTACTGTTCACAAATAAAAATTTGCTAAAAGGCAAATAAAAAGTATCAAAAAGGTGGAAGATTTTCAATTATTGTAACTCTCTCCAGACCTTCCCGAAACCATTCTTTAGGAGTGCTGCGTACCCAGGCCTTGACAGGTGTGTCCATTTCTGCAAACTCTGCAAAATGGCGACCACTCAGAGATTTCTTCATGTTCCTGAACAGATGATAATCACTTGGTGCCGTGTTGGGAGAGTATGGTGGGTGTGGCAGCACTGTGAATCCTATTTGATCAATGGCAGCGATGAGCCATGTCTCATCACCAATCACACGCCTAGCCATGAAGTCAGCTGGATCTTGATCATAGTGTTGCAAATATTCTCTGCATACGTCCACACGCCTCTGCTCTTCGTCTGCAGACAAGAGTCTAAGCACCCACGTGGATGACACTTTCCCCAACTGTAAGTGGCCGTGCACGATCCGCTGCAGGGTGTTTCGTCTAATTCGCGTTGCTGTCTCCATTTCCGTAAATATGATACATTTGTTTCCTTGAATGGCCTGTTCGATCCGGACAGTGTTGTCTGGTGTTGACACCGTCATATTCCTTCCAGAACTGCTTCCCTTGTCCGCCGATGTGCGCCCTATTTTCCAATCTTCCACCCAGTTATAAACTGTTTTCCGTGGCGGCGTAAGTTCTCCATAGACTGCCACCAATTTCTGCACTTGTCACGCCTTCTTTCCATAGGAACCAAGTCGTATAGCGCTGTCCCTGATGGTTGCTTTCCATGTTGTCTGCTCCTACGCTGACAGTGTTGTTATGAAATGGCTATGGCGAGTGCATTCGTTGGCCCCTGTGCGTGTGCTGCTACCAAACAGTACAATAAGACACTAGTTACACGTCACCACCTTCAAAAGCGAAATGTGAACCATACCCGGACATACAAAAAATAAAGGGTAAGACAATATAGTACGCCCCTCATATATGTAGTATATTTTACTGAGGATGTCCCTAAGCCAGTTCAAAACAATTCTATTTAAAGTTTCATGTTGAGTATTGACTAGGATACTGAACACAATTTTGTACAATTTGTAAGAAATTTACCGTAAAGTATATAAAACATTAATATCAGAGGATCATACAGTTGTATTTAGAAGGTCCAAAGCAAACTTCCTTATGAAAATGAAGTATTGGAAAAAGAAAATATTTTAACAAAAATTATTTTTTAACAAATATGGTCTCATAACACCAAATGATTTAACTGTCACTGTATTTTAAAATTTTACATTTAAATATTTCTACTTTCTTCATTTCACTGTCAAATGTCCGACTCCATGGCTAAATGGTTAGAGTGCTGACGTTTGGTCCCAGGGGTCCCGGATTCGATTCTCGGTAGGGTTGAGAATTTTAACCATAATTGGTTAATTCCGTAGGCACATGTATGTGCTATCTTTATCATCATTTCATCCTCATCACGATGCGCAAGTCATTTACGGGCCTTAAATCAAAATACCAGCATTTGGCGAGCTTAACTTGTATTTGGACACTCCCACACTGAAAGCCATACTTTTTTTTTCTTTTTTCTTTTTACCAAATGTCCTGTTGAAAATTGTCGCTGAATTACAACTAGTGCAGTAAAATGAAGAGAGCATTTCAAACATTTAATCTACCGTTCACTAATGCTATAATTTGAAGTATGCACCACTGAATTCAATTAGAGAGCTACTGGAGAGGTTTAACAGAAACAACTGTTCAGCTCCACTCCAGGCGCATAGCCAGTGTAGGGGGGTGGTGGTTTGAGGGTTAGACCCTCTCCCCCACCAATGGAAATTTTACAAAAATAAAATAAACAGGAACTGACAATAATCATTCAGAAACATAATTGTAGAACCATCAGATCTGTAATTCACTTGTATCAGTGACCTTATTATGAAAAGTCATGCATACACCTTCGTTATGTTCCACCATCATTTTGTAACTACAACTCCCCTCCTCCATTGGCCGATCCTGGCTACGCTACTTCTCCACTCCTACTGTCCCCTGCACTACTTCATATCCCCTTTTATCCTACCAAGTAAAAATATGTTTCTTGCTGCAAAATTCTAATTGAAACTTCTTATTTTCCACAGATTTTTCATAATGTTATATTCGGGTAGTCCTACGTATTTTTCAGTATCATACTTTGATTGGCGTCTCAATATCCAATCCGAATTCTGGTGCATAGAACTTCCTTTCAAGTTGCGTGTGTGAGGATGTGGTTTTAGTTTAGTATATTGTGTAATATTTTTGTATAATTTTATTTCACACTTCCTTCATGCAAACTTAGCAGCAGTGTTATTTAGTAAATTTGTAGGCTACACACACTTGGAAAAATTGCTTTAGATTCATTTTTATGTTATTTAGGATATAGAAACAAGGTGGAAAACATTAAGTTACTATTTAGGTAGTTTAAGTAAGCCTGCTCATGATTATGTTGTCTGTAAGGATCATTTAAGCAAAAGCGGGAAATTCCAAAATATATGTTTTTCAAAAGATCAGAATTTTGTACTAAACTGATGCCTATTAGCTGCCAACATTGCGTAAATCATTTTCCAAAATTTCCTCCGCAAAATTCAATTTCTTTTCGTGCAATTTTACAGCCAGGTAATAAGATGTTTGCCAGGTTGTGTCAGTAATACACATGCAGAAAAGCACAAAAATTTTGGAATGAACATTTTGGTGAAAGGGAGTAGATGAGACTCTTTTAGAAGAGACCGACGAAAATTCAACTTTCTTTCTTCAAATTATCCGAGTTATATTTGGAATCGCTGGAGCCACCCTGACTCATTTCAGTTTTGGCAGGGAGGGGTGGAGATGTAAGACTGGATGCCCTTCCTGATGCCACATAATTCTTGAAATGCAAATTTAGACCCAAGATCGGCCGGGATTAGAGTTTCAGCCTTCCGTGTGGGAAAACAGCAACTAAGCCACCGAGCTACTCAGCCCCGCCCCCCTCTCTCAAGGAAAATTAAAAAATGGAGCCTTCTACAGATCTAAAACGAAGATGGCATTTTGTTGGGGGCAAGCAGGTATGAAATGTAGGAAATTAGACGAGCCAGTTGTGCTCAAACTTATTTCACTAATTAATTAAAACGTGCAAGTAAGATGAACTTCATACGCTCGTGGTACATGAGACTGTCGCCTACTTTATTTCGGCACATAACGACTATAATACCAATATAAATGGTCCGTTATTGGACATTATAAATTTTCCAGCTAACTCATTCCTGATTGCCAGCGTTTCGCCCTCGTGTGCTAGGCTGGGCTCATCTGTTGGTACCTAGCACACCTCCCAAGACGCTGGATAGTGCATACCGTGGAGGCCACTGCGTAGGCTAATTGTAGCTACCGGCAGTGCCAATGCACTATGAGAGACTTTGTCTCATTATCAAAAATTGATGCCTGCTTGGCCATCAGATGATATAGATGTTGATTCCCATAGGGAATCTGAAATATCTGTTCTGAATGAGTAAATTTATAATACCAATATAAATGGTCCGTTATTGGACATTATACATTTTCCAGCTAACTCATTCCTGGTTGCCAGCGTTTCGCCCTCGTGTGCTAGGCTGGGCTCATCTGTTGGTACCTAGCACACCTACCAAGACGCTGGATAGTGCATACCGTGGAGGCCACTGCGTAGGCTAATTGTAGCTACCGGCAGTGCCAATGCACTATGAGAGACTTTGTCTCATTATCAAAAATTGATGCCTGCTTGGCCATCAGACGATATAGATGCTGATTCCCATAGGGAATCTGAAATATCTGTTCCGAATGAGTAAATTTATAATACCAATATAAATGGTCCGTTATTGGACATTATAAATTTTCCAGCTAACTCATTCCTGGTTGCCAGCATTTCGCCCTCAAGTGCTAGGCTGGGCTCATCTGTTGGTACCTACCTCACCTACCAAGACGCTGGATAGTGCATACCGTGGAGGCCACTGCGTAGGCTAATTGTAGCTACCGGCAGTGCCAATGCACTATAAGAGACTCATTTATATTGGTATTATAAATTTACTCATTCGGAACAGATATTTCAGATTCCCTATGGGAATCTACATCTATATCATCTGATGGCCAAGCAGGCATCAATTTTTGATAATGAGACGAAGTCTCTCATAGTGCATTGGCACTGCCGGTAGCTACAATTAGCCTACGCAGTGGCCTCCACGGTATGCACTATCCAGCGTCTTGGTTGGTGTGCTGGGTACCAACAGATGAGCCCAGCCTAGCACACGCGGGCGAAATGCTGGCAACCAGGAATGAGTTAGCTGGAAAATTTATAATGTCCAATAACGGACCATTTATATTGGTATTATAAATTTACTCATTCGGAACAGATATTTCAGATTCCCTATGGGAATCAACATCTATATCATCTGATGGCCAAGCAGGCATCAATTTTTGATAATGAGACAAAGTCTCTCATAGTGCATTGGCACTGCCGGTAGCTACAATTAGCCTACGCAGTGGCCTCCATGGTATGCACTATCCAGCATCTTGGTAGGTGTGCTAGGTACCAACAGATGAGCCCAGCCTAGCACACGAGGGCGAAACGCTGGCAACCAGGAATGAGTTAGCTGGAAAATTTATAATGTCCAATAACGGACCATTTATATTGGTATTATAAATTTACTCATTCGGAACAGATATTTCAGATTCCCTATGGGAATCAACATCTATATCACATAACGACTATATCGAAGCCCATCGCAGTAAGAACAGCATTCTATAAAACCGTATTATACATGCCGCTCAACTTCGAGGGATAATTATCCACGTTGTTTGACACTAATCGCTTCACGGACAGTGGATCTCTGGTTAAGGGTTGGGTTGGGTTAATGTTTTGATTCCACAGAGCCACCACAGCCTTGGTTAGGAATAGACCTACTCTTCATTTATTTAAGCCTGTTCAATGTGATACTGGTATGTGTACATACTGTACCGTATCGTTTTTTTACTGTCAATTTACGAGGAGCAAGGACTGTAAATTGAGGCATCTGTGGTTATGACAAATTCCTGTAGTGTACGATTTGAAACAGTTTTTTAAGTTCTCTGAAATTGATAAGGTGGTGATGGTGATGATCATTGTCTAAGAGGAAGAACAACTAGGCAACCATCCTCTATATAACACTAATCCGAGGGAAAATATGGAAGGAGTCCCACACTTCGAAAAATGAAGATATCGGCCAAAGGAAGACGAGGGCCATGAAGGGCGTGAAAATGAAAGACTCCCTAGCCCTCACAAACCTAATAACGTCGGGGTCGGAAAAGAACAAGAGTTGACCAACAGAGGTCGGATAGGATACGGTAGATGTGAAGAGCCTGGCGCAAGTGGAAGCAATGCCAGGACTCGGCTAGGGGCCCCGTGGTCCCCAACCCACGCTCCAAAGTTCAGAGCCCCTGGGGCTCTGAAATTGATAAGCTGGAGAAGATTATGCATTTAAAATTTTAGTTACATAAGAGGATGCTAGCGGTTCTTTGGTCTTAATTCTGAGTTCGATTTTTTGAGAAGCAGAAGAAATCCATAGTGAAGATTATTGAAGTTAGTATTTAAAAGAAAATCTCTACTAGAATCATCCTAACGAAATCTGAAAGTTTACAATTAGGTTATTCAGAATCCACTGCTCAAGGATGCTGCATTCTTTCTACCTTTGTTGTTACAAAGGGGAAGTTCCATAGAAAGGTAAACTTTGAACTAATATTGCAGTTTCAATATTCGAAGGACCTGCAGTGAGATGTAATCAGACATGTGCCCAGTTCATCAGGAATTGACAATTTAGAGTTCGGTACCGACTAATGCAATAACATTTGATTTGTGCTGTCTGTGTTGAAGTTCGACTTTACCTCTCGTGTTCATACGCGGAAGGAAATAATTTTGGTATCGATCAGTAGTTGATGCATACTTTGAAAATGATTATAACTTCATCGTCAGTATGCTTGAGTATGTTATTGCCCTATCTTTCTCACACTAAATCAGAATACTCCTTTGATTCATAATGGATTAAAATTTTGAGAATTACATATTCATTCGCGGGAACTATGTGATGGTTATCGATGTTCAAATCATAGAATAGCCCCTACAATAGGAGATGCCTGTACTTTAGTGTTTCTTAGAATGCTCACGAGGACGCGCTAGTTGTGTTGTAGTAGTGTGCTAAAATGATTGCAATTTAAACATTTTTTGATTGTTATATATAACTAGTCAGTTTTAATATTTGGATTTGAGTGTTGTACATTTGATCTTAGTTCTAATATTTTCAAATTATTTCCAAGTGTCTATAGATGGAGTCGTCGATATGCTAGATTGTCTCTGGTTGCAGTGTTTGCAAGCGAATCTTGGTGAGAGGGACTACTTATTGTAATCACATGTCTATTTATTCAGCTATCAAAGCTGCCATCATCGAGATAGACTTGTGGCTCAAGTTAAAATAACTATAAGTGTAATAGTAAATTAATATAGGAATACTAGGGGGGCTGGTGGCATACGCAAATATAAGGCGAGAGTGAGTACATTATTAACAACCATATTGGTTGGTTAAATTCTCTCTTTATTCGGTGGGTAATAAGAAAATTTGCCAAAATTCCGGTCCCTACAAAGATCCGAGAAGGCGCCTACCCCGGCAGAAACGAGGAAGGCAAGATGAATACTAACAAACGGAAAACCCGCGCCAATACAGCAAGGTAATAAATTAAGAATATGTATATTTCATATAAACCCTTGCATTAGTTTTACATCTTCATGTCATGACAACTTTCGATTGAAAACATCGTTTGGGCACTGACCTCCATAGCTAGGCTGGGCCTACCCTAGTTTATGAAAAGTCAGTTGCTATGTTTATATGTATACTGAAAGGTAGGGTGGGGACAGCCGTTGCTACTGTATTAGTTGTGCTATATAGGCGTCATTTATTACTATTGTACATTACATATATCTTGAGGCGTGGTTGATTTTTGGCTACCAGGTCACCAAGAAACCGTGGATCGGAGCGGAGTGTTGCTGCTGATGGGGTGTACCAGAATCCTCACTTTATGCATGCAGTTACTAGTCATGTAGGAAATACTGTTCAGGTAAGGAATTTGTCCTATTTGAATTCTTTCCCACCTATTGACTATTCTTCAAGATATGGGTTAAGTTACGGGAAAGCTGATAGTGCAGTAATCTCATTGCTAACTGAGAAGTGACTTATAATATAGAAAACATGACATGTGACATTCATGAATAGAATGAAGGTAAAATGTTTTCTTCGACTAGCCTAATAACATAAGTGTTAAACTGTCTTCTGTTTACATAAATAAAAGTATGATTAGTGATGCACCAATATAATATGAAAATAGTTTGCTATTTTCAATTGGCATTGACATAACCTATGTTGTGAAACTGTTAAGAGATTGTACAATGTAGGTTAGGTATCCATCATGGCCCTCAAAATCTTATAAAAGGAGCCTTGTTTAATTATGGCGTGTTACTGTTTCCGGGGTGTACTGCAATACCCAGTTCGAATGTTGGAATCATAGGAAAATGTTTTATGCACCTCCGGTAACAAGGAAGAGCGATTCTTCCCAGATACCTGCCCGTAGAAATATTTTTCTTATATAGAACAACTAAAACTGAGACTGTGTATCGTACATCTGATATTTGTGACATTTGCTGTGTTGCTGTTGGCTGGGTTGTCAGCTGTCATGAAGACAAGTTGTTTATTGTCTCTGATAGAGCGTGCATCATGTGTTCCTGCAATGCCATCTTCATCGCAATATAGTAACTGGTACTCAAGGATTATTACATACAATATTACTTTAAATGCTTCTAAGCTTACCTTAAAATGATCGTGGAAGAGAGATGTGTTCAATACGCTTGCCAGGGACCATCCCGCCCACCCCTAGAAGTACGTTTACTTTTACAACCAAAGATACTGATTTATCGCCATACTCCATTGCTTATAATGGTGATTGGTTCATGTAAGGAAGAGGATGACTTCACTGACACCTAGGATGAGGCCGAGAATTTGTTACCAACCATTGCATAAGAAAAAATTATGAAGCGGCCAGGGAAGTTTAAAAGGGTCACGACGCAAGAAATAAATGTCATTTATTAGCTTTAAGGTATTTTTGCACCTCGAGGCCAATCTCTGTCATGAGCAAGGCCACACTCCCTTCAAGAGGCTCTTTTCTATCGCCGCGGCGCATACTGTCCGCACGGCAGGAAGAAAGGTCATTTAGTAGTTGTAAAATGCAAGAAAACTTCACAATAACCTCACTTTTCCTCAAATCCTCCCGCCTGGGGGTTTGACCCCCAGACCCCCTTTGCTTTACTGAATTAATATTTAAAATGCAAGAAATACTTCACGATAACCTGACTTTTCCTCAAATACTTCAAAATTTATTAATAGTTGAAAGAAACATACACTTCACTTAATAGAGAGGATGGTACAGTTCACTAGCGGCCTTAAAGAACTCTTGCACATGAGTATCTAACGGAAAGTTGTATTTAAAGAGGAACGCGGCGAGATACCCAACAAAGTGCGCCTTTTTCCTTCCAAATCCTGGAACCGAAAAACTCCCATGCTTCATGTGGCACCACCTGTTTTCAATGTTTTGCGTGTGAACAGGTGGCCTATCATTAGGCATAACCCGTCTGTTCACACGTCCGCTGCGACCACTGTCTATAAACTGAATGGAATGGTTAACCTGTAAATGTACAAAACTTTTGTCCTCCAGGCAATCGTATGCTTTCTAGGAGTCACTGATTATAACAGTTCCTGGCAAAACCCATTCTTGAATGACTGCAAGCAACGTATCCATGTCACGTCTTTCAACAGGCACAACAAAAAAGCTTTTGCAGTTGCCCCGTTCAACACCACCAAATACCCACTGTCCCTCAGTATGTTGTCCTCTGTGGTATTTCATTTTACCGAACTTACTTTCGTCGATTTTGATGAAAACGTTGAGACCACCACTCAATGAATACACACCTCCCGACAGAAACTACACCAATCAACTATAGTGTTTGGAGATAACCCTAATTCCTGCCTGATGAATGCAGTAACAGGCTTGGGCAGATTGCACCAAAGTACACAAAATAGTGCGATATCAAATATCGGAAGTTTTGAGTCCGCAAAGAATGTGTTGTTTCTCTCACTCTCTTTCCACCCGCACTGTTTCCCTCCTTCAATGCGACGACGGCATGCAAAAACAATTATTTTTTTCTGTAAGTGTACTCAATTTCACACTCCGACCGCACTTGTCGCAATTCCTGGTCGTACTAATTAAAGTATGTTTTCCAAGGAACAGAATTTTCCTGGTTCTCCTTAAAATCAACTGAAAACTTGTTCACCTTCATGTCACAACCTCCACAAACAGCATTGCTAACCAACAAGAAAACACAGCTTTAAGAAAGAAAGGGTCCTCAAGCAACAGTTGGCAGCGTTGTCGTTCCTCTCGGCGCTCCCTCTCAGTGCTACTGGTGCGACAGTGAACTGAATGGAATGGTTAACCTGTAAATGTACAAAACTTTTGTCCTCCAGGCAATCGTATGCTTTCTAGGAATTTGTGTTACTAAGCCTTGAATACCGCTTACTATAGTTTCGCCATTGCGAATAAGAAAACTGCGTAGTTTCAAATTGTCATGGAGTGTGCCTTTAACCATACATTTTGTCCCCTCATCACTTCTTGTCACATTTTAGCAGGACTTCAGGGGCTGCTAGAGGCTTGTTGGCCGATTCACTGCCGTTGCTTGCCCCCAGCCTAATGGTCTTAACAGTGGCCAGACCTAACCATTTCAGTCCATCGGTCTTGTTAATAGCCAGACCTAACCTATCCAGGCCAGGGGTCTTCTCCAGACTATATCCTAACCTGTCCAGACCAATAGTCTTGTCCAGGTCATTGTTTTGTAGCTGTAACCCATCTTTCATCATCTTTCACGTTATCCAGTAGCTGTGCATGATGCCAACATTGGCTAGCGCGTGAGCTCCGTAGAGCTGCCGCCACGTTGGGTCTGTAACCTATACTTCACGAACTGGGTATGGAAGTTTTACTCTGTTTCTGAACTGTAGGCTCAAGGCTCTTGGGAAACAAAAATTATTGATTAAATTTTTGGGTGTTTAATGGAATGTGCTCTTCACATGATATGCGCTTTTAAGGTAGGCCCTAGTTTTCAAAAACAGTATTGTGGGTTCAAACGATGAATTCTTCCAGGAAGCAAACACTAGTGGCAATACATCAAAAGTTAATTTGGGTCTGGTACACAAGTCCGCTGTCTCCAATTTGAGTCTCAGAAATTGTTTAACCTAAAGGGCTAATTCTACCGTGTCCAAAGAAGGAACTTAGATGTAAAAATTATGATATTTTGCAATTTGTAAGTAATTATTAAATGCCAGTATGTGCCAAGCGCTACGACTCTTGCAAGGGTAGACATGTTTATGACGTCATCGTTCATCCCTTCAACCTGTGGAAGGTCAGCTAAGATGAAATTATGACGTCACAACCCAACATCTGACATTTAAATGTACATACAAACAGAAACTAAACTTCCCATGGGTTACAGCAGAAAATGAGCACTTCACATCACATAATGTATACTTTTGATATAGTCACCATATAAATCACAATGAATCATTGATATACTGCGATTTAATAACAAAGAAAGAAAACATCAGAGATAGCTTTGATACCGCTTGAGCGCCCGATCAATTTGGAGCGATTTACGGTTCCCAATTTACGAACGCGGGTGCTTGTGTAGGAATCAGAAACTCGTGTAGGAACGATATGAAACGATACGTGATGCAGAGATGAGGAGAAATCTGTTATGCTTGCCTGTGACCCACAGACCCACCCAAAAAAAGTGCTATTACTCACACAGAAAACGGAGGCTATACATTACATGTTCACACAATAGCAATAATAGGAAGTAGTGTGTTCAAATGGTACTCACAGAAGGTTATTTAGGTATCCATTGCACGTACTGCCGGCTTTGTCCACGAAACCAGTCAGCATTAAGTTGAAAGCACTTGAGGTTAGGTTCATCTGAATGTGATAGGCAATTAAACACCTAAAAAGCACATGAAACCACCTTGAATGTACGAATCATTCCGTAATTAGTTAACTTCATAATATCGCACAATGCATATACGAGCCATTAATTAAATATGATGAATTGACAGTAATAGTACAACTATCACGACCACGTGGTAATTGCTGCAAGTAACCGCTCCGCCGTCGTCGATCTACACATGCACATGAGAAGTACCAACCTAACGAACGTTATTACTTGGCAACTGCCTTCAACGCCTAATGCCAATACCTGTTTATTGACGACGAAAGTAAATCATAGGATTACATTTGTACTTACAAATTGCACGATGTTTATTCACCATGGTTATACATATTTTTTTTCAATAATTCATTACGAGCCATGCATATGTGTATATTTAGATGAAAGCAAGCTCATAGGGATTGCGGGTGTTACGTCCCCTTCCTTCCACGAGGAAGGGTTGGTGGCCCTTGCTTATGCCACATTCCCGTAGGTGTACTACATGTGCAGTCTATAGAGGTGTAGGGGGAGAGTAAGTTTTCTTGTTCACGGTGAAATGTTAAATAATTAAATCAGTCGCGCATGCGCAGTAGCAAAAAATTCGGACTTCGTTTTCGGATATTAATACCCTACACTCTTTCGTCATCAAGTAAACATGGTCGCCATGTGTTCCACCAGTCCTATAGGGGTGTCCTCTTCAGTGTTCTATATGTCAGGTAATAGTACAAAAACCTATTATTTTCGCACCTCTATCCTTCCTTGTACACTAATGAACGTACGTAGGTGGTTTGAAAAGTTCTCGGAATGTACTAGAATAAAGTATCTTACCTCGGTGGAACTGCTTTTATTTTTTCAACATAGTCTCCCTGTAGACTAATGCATTTGGTCCAGCGATGTTCCAATGCCTTGATCCCATCTCGAAAATGAGATTCCTCCAGGCCTGCAAAATACCTCTTCACCGGGCGAGTTGGCCGTGCGCGTAGAGGCGTGCGGCTGTGAGCTTGCATCCGGGAGATAGTAGGTTCGAACCCCACTATCGGCAGCCCTGAAAATGGTTTTCCGTGGTTTCCCATTTTCACACCAGGCAAATGCTGGGGCTGTACCTTAATTAAGGCCACGGCCGCTTCCTTCCAACTCCTAGGTCTTTCCTATCCCATCGTCGCCATAAGACCTATCTGTGTCGGTGCGACGTAAAGCCCCTAGCAAAAAAAAAAAAACCTCTTCAATCGGCTGTCAGTTCTTCCCTTGTAGAAAATCTCTGTCCACCGAGGAAAATTTTCAGCTTGGGGAATAGATGAAAGTCTGATGGTGCCAAATCAGGTGAATAAGGTGGATGTGGCAACAATTCGTACCCCAGTTCATGAAGTTTTGCCATGGCAATAACACTTGTGTGCGGCGGAGCGTTGTCCTGATGAAAGATGACCTTTTTCCTTACCAAACCAGGCCTTGTTTCGCGTATCTTTTCCTGTAGTTGGTTTAGGAGGTTTGCATAGTATTGCCCCGTAATTGTTTGACCAGTAGGAAGATAATCTATCAGCAGAATGCCTTTTGCATCCCAGAAAACTGAGGCCATGATCTTTCCGGCCGAACGCACTGCCTTTGCTTTCTTTGGTGGTGGTGAATCAGCATGTTTCCACTGCTTTGACTGCTGTTTTGTCTCTGGGGTATAGTAGTGGACCCAAGTTTCATCTGTAGTCACAAACCGGCGCAAAAAATCTTGTTGGTTGCACTGAAACGGGCCAGACTTTGTTCAGACATTTCCAATCTGGTGCGTTTATTGTCCAATGTCAAGAGCCGCCGCACCCATCTTGCGGATAATATTTTCATACCCAATTCTTCGGTTAAAATATAATATACCCGTTCAGAAGACATCCCTACAGCTTCAGCAATCTCCCGCACTTTCAGTCGACGATCCTCCATGACCATTTTATGCACTTTTGCGATAAATTGTGGGATCGTCGCACTTTTTTGGCCGTCCACTACGCGGATCATCATCCAAGCACTCCCGACCAAATTTAAACTCGCTGCTCCACTTGGCAACAGTTGAAAATGAAGGAGCAGAGCCCCCAGTGTGTTCTGAAAGTCGGCATGAATTTCCTTTGCTTTCATACCTTTCTTTACAAAGTATTTAATCACTGCTCGAATCTGTTGTTTCCACTGTCACAAATCACTACGCGGGAACAACAACAAAGAGTCGTCACTATCACACTCCTGCAGCTAGAGCACCTTTTTTTTTTTTGCTAGAGGCTTTACGTCGCACCGACACAGATAGGTCTTATGGCGACGATGGGACAGGAAAGGCCTAGGAGTTGGAAGGAAGCAGCCGTGGCCTTAATTAAGGTACAGCCCCAGAATTTGCCTGGTGTGAAAATGGGGAACCACGGAAAACCATTTTCAGGGCTGCCGATAGTGGGATTCGAACCTACTATCTCCCAGATGCAAGTTCACAGCCGTGCGCCTCTACGTGCACGGCCAACTCGCCCAGTAGCTTGAGCACTGACGCGCCACGTGTTCACTCACAAAGGATGTGTGATTATTGCGCGGGAACCTCGTTGCTCTAGCACTGACATCTAGCGGTGATTCTGAGAACTTTTCAAACCGTCCTCATTTCTAATAGCATATGACGGTGCCTACAAGTGAACTGGAGATAGCAGGCTTGTGTACCGTAATCATTAATTTCTTGTTTACGGTGACATCGATAATTTTAGACTTATAGGATTGCATAAAGTTGTATTCCTACAGATTTATGCCATCTTGGATTTGATTCACCTGTAAATTTACCATTTAATTAGTGTGTTTAGTTGGTCGCAGGCAATGCAGAAGGAATAATTTCTTTTCTCAGTCAGGTTTTCATGTTTTCGTACATATCACTCTTGTCTTTTGCTCTACAAATATTTGATCCTTGTTTATGAAGTGATGGTATAACTTCAAGACACTATTTAAGAAGTAGAATATTATAGAGTCTGGATTTTTATGTATTATTAACTTATAGATATGTAAATATGTAACAAACTACCTCAAAATATGTACCAAACATACAGTATCAAAAATGTTCCTAATATTCATGTTGTTATTGGGCATGAAGGGTAAGAAAACAATCATTAAATAATTGTCACATTAGATTATGGGTCAAAAGTCAATCATTGTGTGAAGTACAGTATATTACAAAGTATTTCTCCATATTCTCAGGAGTCTGGTTGTGTCAGCAATTGGAAAATATATTCCCGTACACTGAAAATGGTCTTTTGATGTCACAGATCACTAGTGCACACTACGGTAAATGGATGTCTGGGAGCAATGTCTTTTGCTCTCCAGTGAGATCTGGCTAACAGTAAACAAACTGGTGTAACCCAAATTTCTCTCAAGAATAAATTACAATTTTTCAGGACTTTTTCACCTACTGACTCATGAACAGCATACAATTTATTTTTCACGTCACAGATGATGTCCATCGATTCAACGAGAAGTATTTCTCAAATTTCTTCGATGTTTTTAGGGATCCAGGCGAAGTTACATTTTATGTACTCAACATCGTGTGTGTAATTTTAGCGTTCTGGAAGATTGTAATATCAAAATTATAAAAATGTTTCAAATATGCTTTAATTGGGCACGGTGGTTTCATCCATAGAAATCCGTAAGTAAGAAGGGCCTATTTCCGTTCTAATGGATTCCACAGCATTTTCGTAGCTGGCATCAAGATATCCCTTGTGAAGTGTAGATTAGTCAGGAACTTGCCGACAGCAATACTTCTTGAGAAGAGCACTGTACTTTGTCTCGTGAACTTTGTTCCATGGTCTGTTTGCTGTGATCATGGTTTCACACGTGTCTACATGAAACTCGCTTTGAGAAGATTCTTTTTGCGTTTTGTCGGGGTGAGTGGCTCAGTCGATTGGGCTGCTGGACTTCTGACCCCAAATTGACAGGTTTGATCCTGGCTCAGTTTGGTGGTATTTGAAGGTGCTCAAACACGTCCTTTGTGTCAGTACAGCTTATAAATCTAATTTTTTATCCTGTATTGGCATCAACACAACTAGGGTTATGTTAAATGGGGATTCCCACCTTCCAGTACTCGTCAATTTTTTATACATTATTTTATCATTATCATAATCATCGCAAGTGTTTTATTGCTTATGTCAATTCGTGTTAATCTTTTAGCTGAATATGTTCCATAATTGGAACGAAACATGTTCTCTTTATATTGTACTCATAGTTTAAGCTGGATTATGTCATGTAAATACATGAACTAGCTATAAAAAGCTGACAAGTATTGGAAGGTGGGAATCTCCATTTAACATAACCTTGATTTGTGTCAGTAGATTTACTGGCTCGTAAAAGAACTCCTGTGGGACTAAATTCTGGCACCTTGGCATCTGTGAAAGCTGTAAAAGTAGTTAGTGCAACGTAAAGCCAATATTATTCTTTTTGTGTTAATAAAGTCTTGTTTTTTTATTGAACACAACTGCTTATTTCTGTTGTGAAGTGCATTTCTTGTGTGTTCTAATTGTGAGTTCATTATACAACCTATTTTTTGCCACACACTCGAGACCAACACCACTTTTCCATCGGTAGAAAAGACATTGTCCATAGCTTTCTAGGATGCAAGTTTCATACCTTGAGAACTTGGCACTGGAGTCATCCTGGTTGAAATACTTCACTGTTCGCTGCACGATTGAGATAGTACCTACAGAACTGAACTACTGTTCACGCCGAAACATAACGGCCTTGATTCCTGGCAGTACAGGTACTTCAAATGCTATCCCCCTACCGCTTTATGTAAATATTAATGAACAAAATACAATTCTTACCACTCACTTCCAAATCTCTACCTGGCTTTTGTAAAAGTCGCTGAGTTAGTAATCTGCCTTCAGACGTTGGAGTGAGGAAATACCCAACACACTTAGTCATTTCTTCTTTCTTGTAAAGCCAGCTAACAGGATATCGTACAATCCTGTGCAAGTTAATTGGAACAAATTGAATTTTTCATTATTTCTGCAATGGTTAGCAACAGTGTTTTACACAGGACTTATTCTTAGTTCCCGCACTCTCTAAACATTATTGCACTGTTATTCAGTGTTGTTTAATTTGTGTGGCGATTGCTGTGGATAAAAGCGGTATTTATTTCAAAGTGAGTCACTTTGGGGGATTTTTGAGGTTGTAGTAATACCTGTTTCTGCAATGGATATGACTCCCAGGAAGTGTAGTGCGATTATAGCATTATTTCAAATACTTCTATGGCACAAAAAGAGGTAGCTACTAAATTTTGTGTCTATGTAGGTACTATAAATAGAATTATTCAGCGGTAAAAACAAACTGGATCAATTATCCGAAGAAAATGTGGAACTGTGACAGGAAAAGGAAAACAATGCCAACTGATGACCGTTTTCTCATCAGGAGAAGTAAATTAAGCCCTAGGCTAACTGCTATGGACTTGGCATGTGAATTGGAGGAAAGGGGAGTGAACCTGCAAGTTTCTAATGTTCTCCGTAAACTTCTGTTAGCTGGATGGAAAGCCTGCAAACCTGTAAAGAAACACCTTCTAAAAGGGGGAATGCGTAAGAAACATCTTTTTTGGGGACGTAGTCATCAGGACTGGACAACGGAACACTGGAAGACAGTTCTTTTCTTTGATGAGAGTTATTTTCAAGTGGAGGGGCAGTGTGCCGAGCGAATAATGAGGCAACAACTTCACATCATTTGTAACAGACCATAAAACACCCCGTGATGTAGATGTTTGGGGGGGGGGGGTGTTCTATACATGAAGGATTGGGACCCTTAGTACCAGTTGAAGGGATGATGAAATTTGACCTGTACGTCCACAAAGACGAGTTGTTCCTAAGCTGGAGAAGAGGTTTCCGGATGGTGACAGAATTTTTTCAGCAATGTCTGGCTCCTTGCCATACTTCAAAGAAAGTGAACAAAATTTTCAGTGTAAACGGTATTCGTGTTTTAGAGTGGCCAGGGAACTCTCCTGACATAAATCCCATAGAAAACTGGTAGGCTATTTGCAGAGGGACACTCTCAAAACTTGCTGTTCCGCCAAAGTACGCATGATAGTTTCTTAAAGTTTGGTTTCATGATGAACTGAGAAATATGTGCTCAAAGCTTGTGGAATTGATGCCAAATTGCGTGAAAGAACTTATTATTCACCAAGGACATATTAGCTATTAGAAAGTATTCAAGATAAGTAATATGTAAATAAATGAAAAATGTGTACTTTATTTCTGCATTCTGATTATTTTGCACAGGACTGTATTCAGGTTGGCTTCACTACCATAACTGAGTACAAATAATTACCTAGGTAGAATCCATTTCAAACTACTGCACAATTAAAACTCCTCAACCAATGGGGGTAAAATTTGATGCCGAGTCATGTAAGCTTTATAACATTGTAAGAAAGTAGAAATGATGCCGTGTAATTTGTTTCAGAGGAGAGATGTGTTCATTGCAATGTCCAGAAACCCATCAGCCCGCTCCCAGAGGTATAACCTAATGAAGAGTAGCTCACAGCATTCTCCATTGCTGAAGTAGCTACTGGCATTGCCGTTGGCTATTGTAAAATGCGTTATGACATCATTGCCGGGAATGATGAGAGTTAAATTCTGTTACCAAACCCCACAGAATAAAAGCACAGGCTTTCTTTTCTATGGCCGCAGCACATACTTTCCGCACAGCAAGGAAAAAACAGGTAATTAAGTAGCTGTAACCTATCTTTCCACATCCAGCCCTTCCTCTGTCATGAGAAGGGGCCACGCTCTCTTCGAGAGGCTTTTTTCTACCGCTGCGGAGCATACTGCCTGCACGGCAAGAAAGAAAGGTCATTTAATGCTAATCTTAGTTCCTAGACATGTGGTCAGCCTTGTACACAGCCCTATCACGTCGTCTGTGAGAATGAAACAAACGACAGTCATTCCGCATGTAGATGTTTGCGATACAAGTGATGGCCTGTTGTACTAATGTTCTGTGACATAGTGTGTAGTTTTAATACCAATTGTGATTTAAAAAAAATCATACATACCTAAACAAAGTCTAACCCTTTGTGCTCAGCAAATGTAAACAAACCAATGGTGACAAATTGGGTTACCGAGCGAGTTGGCTATACGGTTAGGGGCTTGCAGCTGTGATCATGCATTCAGGAGATAGTGGATTTGAACCCCACTGTCGGCAGCCCTGAACATAGTTTTTCCATGGTTTCCCATTTTCACACAAGCAAAGGGCTGTACCTTAATCACGGCTGCTTCCTTCCCACTCCTAGTCCTTTCTTATCCCATCATCGTCATAAGACTTGTGTGTCAGTTGTGTAAAAGTAAAAAAAAACCAGTTGGGTTCACATCCTTTTGAGACATTCCTTGCTTCAGCTGTATTTCAATAGTTGGTAGCATTGTTCTCCCACACTTAAGGGAGTGAGTAAGGTGGGGAAAATAACAGAGCATCGTCTCCGTGCCTACCATAGCACACTCCTGGTGCTACTCGAAGACCATTATTACACTTGTACCAAATGTTATCTACATGAATGGTACAGTAGCTTTTTAGCAGGTCTTGATATTAGGTCAAAGAAGGAACAAGAATGATTTTCTTGATTACTTGGAATTCATTATTATTATGTGCGTATGGACCCAGTGGATCACGCAGAGCTCTAACGATTCTGTTTTCTGAGTTGCCAAACACCTCTCATCCTTGCTCTGTGGATCCTTTTTCGTTCTTCTGTCCACTTTGCTCCAGTCTTCTTTTTCACTTCATTCTCTGGTTGCACTTTCCATCCATTAATTTTTTTCCTATAGAGGTTTCAGTCTGTGGTGTCAGTTGAGTTCATCTGGGCTTTTTCCAGATCTTTCTTCACTTCCAGTACCCATGGAATATTTTTTAGATGTTCTATGTATGTGAGAATCTTGTATGTCAGTCTACTTGCCGGCAGTCTGCGGACATGCCCATAAAATTTCAGTCATCTCTTGCGGATGTCTGCTGCAATGTTGGAAAGCTCTTCTGTCACTTTGCGTGACCTCAGTCTATAACCATTATTATTATTATTATTATTAACGTCTTGATTGATTGATTGATTGATTGATTGATTGATTGATTGGCCACTTTGGACCTCTTGGGTTGTTCCACATTCACTTACTCTTTGAAGGTTGTACTGTTCAGTTTTTGTGGTCTGCCCAGTACTTTCTCATTTGTTCCGATCATAATTTTCTTAATTTGTCTAAAATCTCTATCGCCTTTTACATGTCATTTCTGCGGAAATTAGAGAGTCTTAAAAGGGTGTTCATGTTTGTTCTTGGAATTCCTTTATAAATATTTTATTCTGTAATATTATAATCTAGATTATACAAATCTGTAGTACCAAAACATTTTGTGTCACGCCGTTTAGTAGAAATTACTGTTCTGCCACAGGAAAATGTATTGTAAACGGTAGAAAATTAATGTTTGGCAGTGCTGTTATGTAATTTTGATCATTTTTTGGTTGTGGGGACTGTTGTTGCTTGACCATAAAACACCTTAACTTTTGTCACTGATCTTTGCTTGCTGGCATGGATCACATCTTAATCCCACAGCTCAGTTTGAGTTGGGTGGCAAGTTCGCAAGATCCCACAATTGCAAGGTTATGATGGCCATGTTGGAATGCTAATCTAAATTCGGGTGGCTCTTGTACAGTTTTGTAGTATTATTATAGAGAAGAGTTTAAATTCAATAGTAGAATAGGATCTGCAATATGTTATCATAAGTAGATATGCATTATACAATACATTACTCTGTATTTTAATACTATAATTGGGGGCTGTAATTTTCAGCATTTTGAAATCCGAGATTTAACATTTTGATGTGTACATTAAGCATTTAGTAGCATTTTTACTCATGTACTCTAGCGTTTTGCAGAACAGCTTAAAAATATGGGCCTTGTTCTCCTTTTGTGTATTTTTTTTTTTAATGGTGTTAGGTGCATTCATTACTGTAGAAGAAACAAGTTACGATGTGTCAATATAGCATCTTTATTCAATTACTGAAAATAAATAATTTATATTCTCTAAATACTGCCATCTAGGATTCAAGGAAAGCTGAAGTCGCCTAATCATTTTGATTTTGTATGACAAACAAAGTCTTTCTCTTATGTCAAATTTCAGGATGAAAAGAGAGGTAACTAATGAACGAATGCTTTTTTATTGAATTGTAGGGCTATCTTTCTCTAATATGTTGACAGTGAACCTCGAGGATATCTTTGCTCAGTGAAACCTGCCGGAATGATCTCCTCCATTCAGCGATCACCTTAAGAAATGGTCATTTTACTCTGGAACTGATTAATTTTCCCATAAGGCCTGTGTAAATATGCCCTCATTTTAATTCTCCTTCTATCCTGGTCAGCAGCCACACATATTTCGTACAATGACCTGAACTTCATGGCCAGACTCTATTTTGTACTAAATGTGGGCCGATGACCTAGATGTTAGGCCCCTGTAAACAAGCACCATCAGCTGTAGTGAATGCTATTAAGTGTTGTACATCTCTCTGCTCATTCCGGGAAGTTGGCCTTCTTCGCAAGTAACTTCTGAGTTTATGCAGTATATCATCTATCTACGCTGGGTGCAATAAATGCATTTTCCTCAATCCCTCTACTTGGTCAACTATCAACAAAGTTATGAAATATATCAACAAAAAATGAGATGAATTTATTGGTTTCAACTTAGTAGTACTGATTTAGACGATATGGACAATGCCGTTTAAGAGAAGAATACCTTCAGCTTGGTTGTGGAGTTTGGTTGTGTACTGTCAGAGTATTTGCTTGTAAGCTGTATGTGTGATTAGTCGTGGGTGTTTTTAACCTTAGAGGAGGGAAGGAAAGTGATTATTGAAAGTAGGAAAGGGAATTTTGCAAGGAAACTGGCCAAAATGTTCACATGTGGTACAACTCTTGAAAATAACAATTGTATTTTGAAACATTTGGAAAAAAACAAACATCAGAGAGTGAAAAGGAAGAGAGAATCAAAGTATGAAGGAGTGAATGATTTTGTTTACAGGTGGTTTAAGTGTGCACGTGTCAAGAAGCTGATGGTTAGTTGACCAGGAATACAGGAAAAAGCACAGCAGTTGTCAGTGTATGGTAATAAATATGAGATTTATTTTGTTATCGTCTTGTTTTCTCAGGCTCAGGCTATAAAGCGTGTTATTATTGTCCCATTCCAGTATAACGTAACTTTAGTATAGTGGTCACATGATGCATAAGCCATTTTCTTGAAGAATGACTTGTCGCTGCTGGACAACTTTCACTGTAATGTGTAGTTGCTGTGGGATGGTTGTGTATAATATCCCTATTCTGGTCCATTTGTTCTGACTTGTATCTTTTGCTTTCATATCATTTTGAACTTGTGTTGATTCATTGTTTGTTCCGATAATATATATCTTTAGCAAAATATAAGCAGTAACATACGGACTGCATTTTGTAATGTTAAAATAATGTGTTGTTTGTAGCGCAGTTAACGGAGTGGAGGCACTGGGCGCTTTCAATCGGTGCCTCCGGAGAACCTCTGATCGAATGACAAGCGCGTAGTTTGAACTTGGTGTGGGAAAAATTAACGCGCATTTTTACAGGAAATTTAGAACTTATCGCTATTATTGTGTGAAACTACGCCCCTCCATTAAGTTATTACTTTCATTATTTGACGGTATTACAGATTCCAAGCTGATAGCTATGTAACCCAAACCGCGCGGCTTTTTGCTGGGTGAGTATGTCTGGTGAAACCGATTCCATAAACAATAAACTAAATAAGTATTCAGGAACATAATTTTAGAACCAACAGATCTGTTGAATCTATTTTCTAAGAAGCCTCGAAAGTTGGATTTTAGATTGTAAACTGAACATAACTTACCGTTCGCTGTAAAACTGTTGACCTTGATCGTATTGTTCTTGTTCTGTATTTTAATGTAAGATTTTGTAGTGTACTGCAATCTGAATATCAACCTATTTCACTTGTATCAGTGTCCTACCGGGCGAGTTCGCCATGCGGTTAGGGGCGCGCAGCTGTGAGCTTCCATCCAGGAGATGATCGGTTCAAACCCCACTTTGATTGGAATAATAACAGTAAGTTATTTAACCCCACTGTCGGCAGCCCTGGAGATGGTTTTCTGCGGTTTCCTGTTTTTACACCAGGCCTTAATTAAGGCCACGGATGCTTCCTTCTCACTCCTAAGCCTTTTCTATCCCATCGTCGGCGTGTCGTAAAGCAAATTCTAAACAAATATATATATATATATATCAGTGCCCTTACAATGACAAGTCTTGCACATGCCCACCATACACATGCACAAGCACCTTCATTGTGCTCTTTAATCATTTTGACCAAGCTCGATAGCTGCAGTCGCTTAACTGCGGTCAGTATCCAGTATTCGGGAGATAGTAGGTTCGAACCCCACTGTCGGCTGCCCTGAAAATGGTTTCCCGTGGTTTCTCATTTTCACACCAGGCAAATGCTGGGGCTGTACCTTAATTAAGGCCACGGTCGCTTCCTTCCGACTCCTAGCCCTTCCCTGTCCCATCGTCGCCATAAGACCTTTCTGTGTCGGTGCAACGTAAAGCAACTAGCAAAAAAAAAAAAAAAAATTAATCATTTTGTAAATGTAATCCTCCCTCATTGGCCGATCTTGGCTACCCAGTAGTTATATCCTCGGGTGTACAGCTGGCAGTTTCTAGCGCTCTTAACGAAGCGGAGGTGCACTTTCACTCAGAGCTTCCGCTTCAATTGTGCCACGTTTTACAATGCAGACTTGAACTCCTCCGTTATCTTGTAACTAATCATCCTATATTTATCACGTCTTTTGCGTTTTCAACATATAACCAGGAATTAAAAGCAAGTTCAAATGTAAATTGAACCTACTGTATGGAAATATTTCCATAATAATAATAATAATAATAGACGAATAATAATAATATCGATAGTAATTTGATTGTAAAACATATTACTGTTAACTTTTCACCTATTAAACTGAAACTTTCTTAATCCAGAACTACAGAAGATAGTTATATATTATACTGTGGAAAGGAAGAGAGAAATAGTATAATAATGAAAATATTCAGCTTGTTTCTAGTCATTCGACCGGGTCAGGAATGGAATGAATGAAGCCCCAGTCTAGCAGTGAGGATAGGAATTGTGCCGGCTGCTGAAGCTTGTTGCACTACTTTTGGGCAATGATAAATGACTGACAGGTTAAATGAAATGATATTGGAGAGTGTTGCTGAAATGAAAGACGACAGGGAAAACCAGAGTTCCCGCAGAAAAACCTGTCACCACTCCGCTTTGTCCAGCACAAATCTCACATGGAGTGACCGGGATTTGAACCATGGGACCCAGCGGTCAGAAGCTGGTGCGCTGCCGCCTAAGCCACGGAAGTTCCAAATAGTATAATAGTGATGATGATAATAATAATAATAATAATAATAATAAAATGAATGCAGGGTTTTGTATAAATTATTCACAGGTAGGATCTACACAATTCTGTGATACAACTGAACCTATGTAGATATAATGTTTATTGTGAGTATTCACAGGGCTTGTATCTAAATGAAATATAAATTATATGGTGATCTTTTATCAAAAAAATTGTATGGAATATCAGTGATAGATCAATTTCTGTGTATGTAGGTAACGCTTTTTACAGGGTGCGTACATTCATGGGCATAAGATTGAAATTACAGCCCAATACGTTCGAACAGTTGCAACTAGTACTGCGAACAGGAGGCGGCCCTCCGATTAACCTCCCAAGCTCCGTAAATGCTTTGCCTTCGTCGGTAGTACCGGAGCTCACCGGAGGACCGCTGTAATCATATTACCTGATTCAACCAACAGGAGGGCCACCTCCTTTTCACAGCGCTAGTTGTTTGTAATAATAATAATAATAATGAAAACTACATTTATGATGATGTTTGTACTCGGCTCTGCTGTTTGTGGCTGTCATCCATGCCCCAATCAAGAACTTCAAGAAATAAGTAAGTGGAGAGTTAAATTTCTTGGTGTTCACTTTTTTTTTTTTTTTTTTTTGCTAGGGGCTTTACGTCGCTCCGACACATGGTGACGATGGGATAGGAAAGGCCTAGGAGTTGGAAGGAAGCTGCCGTGGCCTTAATTAAGGTACAGCCCCAGCATTTGCCTGGTGTGAAAATGGGAAACCACGGAAAACCATCTTCAGGGCTGCCGATAGCGGGATTCGAACCTACTATCTCCCGGATGCAAGCTCACAGCCACGTGCCTCAACGCGCACGGCCAACTCGCCCAGTTGGTGTTCACTGATGATGTGCTATTTGAGGGGAGTGGTACAAGATGGTACAAGACCATCTCAATAAAACAGCCAAGTTCAATGATTTTAAGATGAAAGTGAGCAAAACAAAAGCTGTTGCCATGAAAATGAATCTAGATAATATTGGTTGCCAAATACAACTTGATGGTTGATACATTACAACTGTAAAAGAATTCAAGTGCCTTGGGAGCATAGTCTCAAACAAAGGTGAAGCAGGGCAAGAGGTACTTAACAGTGGCCAATGGGTCTACAGTAAATTCTACAACCTTATACGTTCCCTGATCTGGGGCAAGAAGGTACCGCTACCAACCAAGATATCCTTGTGTAAATCGTTTCTTATTCCCATACTGAATGGCCTAGAAGCCTACTCGTTGCAGACTAGAGATCTTAGTAACCTGCAGGCCTGCGAAATGAAATCTCTTAGGAATGCCATACAGAAAAAATGCCAAGGTCCTATGAGAAATGACAATGACAGTTCATTTTTGGGAGTGGAGTACCCTCTGGAAGGAAGACTAAGGTATGCAAGACTTAAATGGTTCGGGCACAAAAAGAGAATGCCAGGCACTTGTACACCACGTGCACACACGGAGCAGACAGTCAGCGAATGGAGACCTGTTAGATGACCAAGGACCATCTGGAGGTAGATGTTGAGAGTATAGGAAGGGTCTGGAGAGTGATATGAGACAGAGACAGACCTACACGGAAAAACAACACTGGCAAGAACTCGTTCAACACCGCCATACTCGACAAGCTGATAGGGTTACATGATGATGATATTGATGATTGCCTTGCCATGGTATTTATTCCATCTGTTACAAAGTAACTTGTCTCCTTCACTGTCTCTTTTTTTAAATATGACTGATCGAGTTGGCCGTGCGGTTAAGCGGCGCGCAGCTGTGAGCTTGCATTTGGGAGATAGTGGATTCGTACCCCTGAAGATGGTTTTCCTTGGTTTCCCATTTTCAACCAGGCAAATGCTGGGGCTCTACCTTAATTGAGGCCATGGCCACTTCCTTCCCACTCCTAGTCCTTTACAGTCCTATCGTTGCCATAAGACTTGTCTTGTGTCGGCGCAACGTAAAGCAAATTGTTTGATATATTTTTAATACATTTTAAACACACACAGTTAAATTTGCACCACAACATTAACACTTGCTCACACTAGAGCACATCAGATCATGCTTTCAACTACTTGCAGCTCACTGTAGTGAGAACTAATTGAAAACTATGAAAACATACATTGGCACCATCAGAAAAAGGACATCTTTCTGGTGCCAGTAAACTCTGCATGTATCAGCCTGCCTAGTTATATAATCAAGAAAATGAAGGATCTGTAGGTAACTTTCTATGAGATAGTCTGTGTTGCTGCACTTAAGGGGATATAGGTGCTAGATATACAGTGATATGTATACTGAATTCAGATTAATTATGAAAATATATATATGTTATGCAGGAGCTGGATGAGGGAAACTTATGATTCCGCTTGAACTGAGGAACCTTGGTCCTTCATATCATCCTAGGACCTACATGTACACTGAAAACCACCTTTCGACGTGCATAGTACAATTTTAAGATAAGAAGACTATGCCATCAACAGTGCTCAGATTATTCCTCAGTGCCGCATTTCACTATGAATAAAACATGTTCATTATGCTTTATCATACCAAAGCCCAACTTTACAGAAAGTGCCTCAACTTATGTACGAAGACAACATAAGACTATTATGCCGCCAACTCGTAGCAATCCTCATGTATTTTATATAAACTATTTTAAATGTGTGTCGTTATACAGATTTCACCTAGTGTGTGTATATTGTTGCTATGTGTATATTGTTGCTATGTGTGAATTTATTATCTTGCTTGGTTTTACGGAAGGCTGATGATGACATTGAAAACATGCCAAAACCGGTACCTTCATAATAATAAAAATGTTGTATAACTTATGTGCAACAGTTTTGTATGTATTGGAAAGGTGGATTTCCTTACATTAAAATTCATTGCGTGTATCTTGTTTATCTGTCTTCTGTATCCTCTGAATAAAATATAAAATAAAATATAAGATTGAGTTAGTTGAAAGAAAATACTTTTCATGTTTATTGCTGATATACTGAAATCCTCATAGTATTCTGCGACATTTTAGTGAATAAAATGAATATCAGGTAAATAAGTAAATAAATAAATTATTAAAATGATTAAAAGTGATATAAACAATTAATGCAAACAGGTATAAATATTCTTTGAACAGTAAATCTGTTAAAAGTTTCAGATCTCTGCAAGCCATAGATTTGCCTGGGCATCGCACACGTACACACAGACAAACACCTCCGGATATTACGGACTGAATTTGGCTCTTGTATGGGGCCAAAAATGCCTTTCTACACCATGGGCTTAAAATGGCTCCTTGACTTGTGTTCTCTACCTAGCGACAGCGAATCTATACATTTAATCTTGGTGACAGCAAGTTGGATTGTCATATACAAACACATATTTACCGACGGTTTTGTGTTCATAACTCACCAACGAAAGCGAAAATGAAAAGTCTGGCTTTGAGGTGCATTCAGACCTCCTTCCATCTACCTGTGTTCAAAATTTCAGACCTCTGCGTGCCGTAGATTTGGCTAGGCATTGCGCATACACAAACCCTTCCTTTTATTATTATAGATAATTGAAAAGGTAAGTAACATCAAGGGAAGCATTCATTACGAAAATCTGCAAACAAAAAAATCCTGCAGTACATTATCAATCATAGTTACAGAGTCTTTTTTTTTTTTTTTTTCAACATACTGAGCTGAATTAAGTTGTCTACAACACAGTATATAGCTAATAATTGTCACTTTTAAGGCTTGCCTGACAGGTAAAGTCTTACCTACCCCCACTCCCCCTCCCGAAGTGACTGGCAATTTACATGTTAGGTAACTCAGGCTGCTGGTAACACTAGCTGGGAGTGGTTGAATGGATGTAACCTATTACAGAGGTGGTAACAGGACAAGCAAACTCTTGTTTGGGGGGATTGTGGGAGAATCAGATTATTTTGAGACCACTGAATTCTGTCCGAGGAGAATAAAAATGAAAACAGGTGCACTGTTGAAGTAAGAACAGTTTTTTATCTTTGGTACCATAAGACAAAAGTAGTGTATAAATGAGTCCAGAAATGAAGTATTCTGGTAAGGCAGGTGCTAAATAAAAGTAAACTCGTGTTCTCATCTCGAGGTGATGCATATCCCATTGGAGGTGAGCTGCATGTACCATTTCAACCATATACCAGCCCTCCAGCCATTCTTAAATTTTTGGCAGTACCGGCAATCGAACCTGGATCCCTGAGGACGACAGCTAGTAGTGCTAACCGTTACGCTACGGAGGCGGACAGGTATTAAACGACTTCATAGGATTACCGTGGGATATGGGTAAAGTACTTCATGATAAGACTAACAATCGACATGAAGAAAACCAAAATGATGATATCTGACGGTATCAACGAATTAGCAAGAACACTCACATTTAAACAAATTGAAACAATCTCTGAAATGTTATATCTTGGCTCGGTCAAGGCCAGTAAAGGTATCGGTGAGGTGGAATAAAAAAAACAAATTGCAATGGCTATTAGTGTCATGATACTGCTGTCACATTTATGGAAAGATGTCCTTCTCTTACTCTCTCAATTAAAATCGAGGCTGTTTCGGACTTAATTGTATTCCATCTTCCTCTAAAGTGCTGAGACAGGGACCCTTTGTGTTTAGGAACAAAAAAAAGTTGGTGGCTTTGAAATGTGGTGCAGGAGAAGGATGCGTCACATCCCTTGAAAAGTTTTCTGCACCAGTGACACATCTTGTCAATTGTATGTAAACAAAGAATTGTAGAATTCTTTGGCCACATTGCACGACGTGAAGAGGGAAATTTCTCTGTGACAAAATATGTCATAGATGAGCTCCCACATGCTGGACAGACTGGGACATCACTCTAATGGGCAGTGTAACTGTTGCAGCATTGAGAAGGATTGAGAATTCTGCATCATTGTCTCGTTGGAGATCATGATCCTCAGAATTTAGGGAACAATGCAAGGGAGACATTATTGGATGAAAGCACAAATCCACTTTCGCAGAGTTATAGGAAGGATTGTAAAACCTTCTTGGGGCAAAATGTTTACAATTTCTGTGCAGGAGTATATGCATTCACTGATGGAGAATAAGATGGATGAAAACCTGTGGAAATTGAGCACCAAAGGGGAATACCAAGATTGTTTTCAGTATACGCCGAATGTTAGGGACCTATGCCTACCCGGTATAGGTATAACCAGTTGATCACATAATAAACACTCACAACAGCTATAAAATAAACACTATATTACGAAAACACAATTTCACACATTACAGTGTCCGCCATACTTGTTTCTTTTTTTTTTTTTTTCAAAGATCACCATAACAACAGCCAAACACTCATAGTGTAAACATGACATACTCCCACCTTTTGATACCAATCAAAACACAATGTTTACAGACAGAGGCGAGAAGGTATTTTAACTCTTCTTCCACTCCTGGTGAAGTTGCGGCTGCCGAGACTTAATGTCTCAGGAACCGTATCACTGGGTAAGGCCATCTCCTCACTCCCACCTTCAACCTCCAATGGATAAAGGTGCCTCGTAGGACGGATGAGTTCTCCTGTAGATGTCTTCACCAGAACTACCCTGATCACTTTGTCTTTACCTGGAAATATAGCTGTCACTCTCCCCAGGGGCCAGTCGATTCTTCTCTTGTCATCACTACCAATGATGACCACATCTCCTACCTTCCAATGCCGATCAGGCTCCTTGCCCGATGGACAGCACAGAAGGCTACCCAGATATTCCAGTCGGAATCTTCTCCTCAGTTCATTCCTCAGCTGTTGAAGGTACTGAAATCTTCTTGAGAGACTGACCTGATCTAGTTTGTCTAAATCTGGAGTACCAACCATGGGAATGTCCTGAAGAAACATTGACGGAGTTAGAGGTACCAATTCATCACGACTTTCTGAAATGTAGGTGAGGGGTCTGGAGTTAATTACGGATTCACAATCAGCAATAACAGTCAACAGTTCCTCATATGTCAAGATAGCCTTGCCTAAAACACGCCTTAATAGTTTCTTGACCATTTGCACAATGCGCTCCCAGAATCCACCCCACCATGGAGCTGAAGGAGGACTAAACTTCCACTCTATTCTAGTAACCGATGTTTCCGCACCTATTTTTTTCCAATCAATGTTGCCGAACAATTTGTTAGCCCCAGCAAAGTTTGTCCCATTGTCACTATAAATCACACGAGGCCTGCCTCGTTGGGCTATGAAGCGCCTAAGGGCTAGTAAAAACCCTGCAGTCGACAAAGTCATTACTAGTTCAAAATGGACTGCTCTAACAACTGCACATGTAAATATCACAATCCAAGCCTTGTCTTTGGATTTTAGAAATAGTGGTCCAGCAAGATCGACTCCTACCACTTCAAATACACCTGCATCTCTCACACGATCTTCTGGAAGGGCTGGCGTTTCAGGAACTGATTTTTTCATTTCAAATCTTCTACATTGTATACATTTCCTGATGACTTTGCGAATTGTTCTTCTTCCCTTTGGTAACCAGTAGTGCTCCCGCAGTATGGCGAGTAGAATCTGAACACCAGCATGAGAAGCTCTCAGATGGTGTTCTCTGATTATCACCTCAGTCAGAGGGTGATTTGATGGCAATAAAACAGGTGTACGGAAATCGTATTCATCCTTCCTGTTGGTGATTCTTGTCTTAACCCTGACGAGGCCCAGCTGGTCTTTGAAAAGGCACAATGTTTGTTGGTTGTCCCTTTCAGTAAAGTTCTCTTCTTGAACAATTTTCAACAGTCGTCTCTCCGCCATTGAAATTTCCAAATAATTCAATTCAGAAGCAACATTCTGCTGTACGCCCTTTCTCGCATTGTTGATGAACCGCAGCATCCAGGCCACCATTCTGACGATTCTTGAATACTGAGAAAAGAATCTTAAATACCACTGCTTTCCTTGGGAGACAAGCATAGTAGTCGTAACAAGGCCTTTTTTTCTTTCTGCATTGACCTCCTCTTCATTAATTTCTACAACGCGCGATGGCCAACTGTTCTCTTCCAACTTTAACCAAGCGGGTCCCTCCCACCAACGAGAAGAAATCAGCTGCGAAGTAGAGCAACCTCTGGAAGGTAGGTCTGCTGGGTTGTCTGTACCTGGTAGATGAAACCAACACTTAGGATTAGATAATAATCTAATTTCTTTCACTCTGTTAGTGACGAACACTCCCCAAGCTTCCTCTCTTCTTATCCAACATAGCACAGAAGAAGAGTCACTCCAATAGTACTCTGGGATGTCCGTCAGATTCAGACTTTCTTTCACAGAAAAAGCGAGACGTGAGCCTATAGTGCAGGCTAATAACTCCAGTCTCGGTATCGTTATTTTCTTTAAGGGGGCTACCCTTGATTTTGCTGCGACCAGTCGCACTTCAAACTCTTTTCCATTGAAAGATCTTAAAAAAATAACGGCTGCATAAGCCACTTGACTGGCATCACAAAATACATGCATACTCCATGACGATTTGTCCTCACAACTAGAAAATCTTCTAGGCACTTTAATTTCAGCAACAGAGGACAACTCCTTCAACCACTTATTGAATTTGATTTGGGTGTCTTCACTTAACGGACTATCCCAACTTACTTTCTCTCTCCAACTTTCCTGTAGTAAAACCTTAGGTACAATGGAAACCGGACACGTAAAACCAATTGGGTCAAAAATACTTTGAGTCATTGACAAAACTGTCCTCCTTGTGAGAACATCAGAGTCATTCAACTTCACCATTTTACATGACAAAACATCAGCTACGGGGTCCCACAACAAACCCAAAACAGGTGTCACTTTAGGTACTTCATCCTCCAGAGTCAACCTGGTGTACTCCCACCCTCTTAGGTCAAATTTTCCTTGCAACAGTAGCTCCCTCGACTCATCCACAAATTCTTTAAGTTCTTCTTCTGTGTTCATGGAAGTGACGCAGTTGTCCACATACAGAGATGTTCTCAGTTTATCTGCGGTTTCACGGAAGCACGAATTGTTCTTTAAATGAAGATCCAATACCTCTCCAAGTAGAAACGGACTGCAGTTAACTCCAAAAACAACCCGTTTGTGGCGGTATATTTTAAGAGTTCCCTCAGAAAAATTCTCCCACCACAGGAATTTCAAAAAGTTTCGATCCCTTTCAGCGACTGCGATTTGAAGAAAGGCCTTCTTTATGTCTGAGATCACGCCAATCCTGTTTAAACGGAACCGGTTCAAAATAGATGGAATTACTTCTAATAGATTAGGTCCCTTCTCCAGACAGTCGTTGAGTGAAAGTCCTCCTTTCGATTTACATGAAGCATCAAACACCGGCCTCACTGCTGTAGTCGATCCTTCCTTAAAAACTCCTCGGTGCGGTAAAAAGTACCCAGCATCCTCAGAGCTTTCTTGGCCAACTTCTTCAATTATCCCTTCATCTTGCCAGTCATGGAGCACCTGCTGGTACTTCCCAAAATTTTCTTCCTTGATTAAGCGGTGTGTTGCAGAAACCAGTCTTTTTAATGCAACATCCTTGTTGTCTGACAATAGCTGCTGATCTTCTTTCCATGGAAGCGCGACTTCATATCGTCCTTCCTCATCTATCTTAACATTTTCTTGGAAATGTTTCAATGTTGCCATTTCAATCTCCTTCTTCGACAACGTCTCGGTCGGATCACAAATTCCTATGCTTTCCAAGTTCCATAGTTCACCCAAAGAAGCCGTTCTCACAAACAGAGAGTTCACCATAGACACTGTGTTAGAGTTCTCAGTTGTCTTCCAGAGCTGTCCCATCACTGTCCAACCAAATGTGGTCCTAACAGCAACCAAACCAGATCTCAACTTGATTGTTTCTCCGGTCAATAAACTTCCCACGATGTCTGCACCAATGAGTAACTCAATCTCCGATGGCTCTGGACCATAATCAGAGAGCCAAATTTTCTTTTCTCTGATCTCATCCATCCAAGGACCCCCTTTTAAACGTGGGATTGTACCACAAATTACCTTTTGTCCCAGCACCTTAATGTTTTGAGAAATTGAATGACGTAGGTTGACAATAGTTATCTCATACAGGTTATGATCATTTGCACCGATTGAAGCACCCCCAAAAAGCTTGTGTTCAATTTTTTCAGTCTTTGATGGAATATACCCCATTTCCACAGCAGTTTTCTCCAATAGATAGGATCTCTGCGAGCCTGTATCCAGCAATGCCCGTACAGTTCTTTCTTTCCCTTGATGATTTAACCTAACTGCAAGAGTTTGTAACAGTACTTCCGAAACATCACTGGTTTGGGTGTTAAGGGTTACAGTTGGGCCACCTGACAACTTTGAACCCCATTCTTGGTTCTTCTCATCACCCTTATAAACCCCTTTATTTACATCTAATTTGGGACACATAATAGCCTCATGTTTATCACTGCACACGAGACATTTTAGTTTCGTAATGCAATTAGCAGCCCTATGTCCCACCTTCAGACATGAAAAACAAGCTTTATTCTCTGACAACCTTTTATGTTTATCCCTTAAGTTCAATTCTTGAGCCAGATGACACCCTTTGCTGTCATGTGATTTATTACAGAAGACACACTCCAGACTGTTTCCTTTTCCAGCGAAAAGTACACTAGCAGTAGCTAAACCTTGCTCCTCCCGCTCCCGTTCTTTAATCTTAGCACTCCTCGATTTATTAGATAGTCCAAAACCAGCTTGAGCGAATGTAATTCTCTCTTCACTCTCTACTTCACCCTTCAGAAAACCAAGTAACGCGGTCAGTTTATCAGCATGTCCATTATCCTGATCCGTTTTAGTCGTTGATGAACTCCTCATCCAGACACGTAATACTTCCTCAGGCAAGCAAGATTCTACTAACGGAAAGAGCATCGAGCCGTACTTATCTCGAGTAACGCCTATTGATTCTAAAGCTCTCAGCTGTGCTTCTAACTTGTCGTATAAGCTAGCAAGCATAGGCTTCTCCCTTGTCTGAGAAACATTTTTTACTACAAGACTTATGAGCTCCCTGACATAGAATTCTGTCAATAAATCTTCTCTTCCAAACCTACCCTTAAGGGATTCTACAGCCTTAGAGTAATTTTCAGCAGTGGGGGGGAAACTGGTAACTAAATCTCTAGCTCGGCTATCAACCTTCGTGGACTGGATTAGGTATTGAAATTTATCTTCATCCTCAATTTCAGAGTCCTCATGGATGCGCCGAAATTGTCCCCAAAATTCCAACCAATTCCTAACCTTTCCAATTTATTTATCAAGGATTGCAACGTGTCTTCATGAATGCCGTCTTGTATTTCTTGACTTAAATTTTGCAAGAGCAAATTGTACGTTTTCGTAAAAGTCGCTCTAACCGGCCTCCGAGCTTTCGTTAACTTCTCCATTTCAACACAATCTACAAGTTGTGTAAATTAATACGTATCCTGGCAGGGTCGCCACAATGTGTTAGGGACCTATGCCTACCCGGTATAGGTATAACCAGTTGATCACATAATAAACACTCACAACAGCTATAAAATAAACACTATATTACGAAAACACAATTTCACACATTACAGTGTCCGCCATACTTGTTTCTTTTTTTTTTTTTTTTTTCAAAGATCACCATAACAACAGCCAAACACTCATAGTGTAAACATGACACCGAATAATTAAGAAATTTTGTTAAAGGTAGGTCATTAGAGGTAGGTGAGGGTAATTATGTTGTCAATCAAACATTTTAATGCAGAGCAAAACTAATTTATTAAAACTTTTTCCATAAAGTCGGCAAATTAGCCTAGGTGGTTCCATCGTTCTATTACAGTATTTCTGTGTATAGGATCTTCTTTATTTCATACCACCATTTTTGTTGTGTTCACTAGTCTTGTTGATGACTGCCTGCAGATCTGTTGGGGCCTTCACCCGACTGAACACCACATAGAGATGCCAGTGAGTATAAATCGGCTTAGGCAGATAGATTCCAGTTTTCCTAAAAATCTGGCCTTGGAATTTATTTATAGTCATAGCAAAAGCTATAACCTGGAAAGGATAGGTCAAGCAGCAGGGAAACCTTTCTGGACCGTAATAAAGAATCTTATGAAGGGAGGGAAAAAGGAAATGTAAAGTGTGTTGGGTAATTCAGGTGAACTCATAATAGATCCCAGGGAATCACTCGACAGGTGGGGGGAGTATTTTGTAAATCTTTTCAACATAAAAGGAAATCTTAATGGTGGTGTCGCGACCAATGAACTCGTGGGGAGGAGGAAAATGATGTTGGTGAAATTACGCTTGAGGAAGTGGAAAGGATGGTAAATAAACTCCATTTTCATAAAGCAGCAGGAATAGATGAAATTAGACCTGAAATGGTAAAGTATAGTGGGAAGGCAGGGATGAAATGGCTTCGCAGAATAATAAGATTAGCATGGAGTGTTGGTAAGGTACTGTCAGATTGGACAGGAGCAGCAATTGCACCTATCTTTAATTAAGCAAGGGAACAGGAAGGATTGCAACAACTATCGAGGTATCTCATTGATTAATATACCAGGCAAAGTATTCACTGGCATCTTGGAAGGGAGGGTGCAATCGGTGGTTGACTGGAAGTTGCATGAAAACCAGTGTGGTTTCAGTCCACAGAGGGGGTGTCAGGATCAGATTTTCAGTATCTGCCAGGTAATTAAAAAATATAACGACAGGAATAGACAGTTGTGTTTATGTTTTGTAGATCTAGAGAAAGCATATGACAGGGTACCGAGGGAAAAGATGTTCATCATACTGGGGGACTATGAGATCAAGGGTAGATTATTAAAATCAAACAAAGGTATTTATGTTGACAATTGAGCTGCAGTGAGAATTGATGGTAGAATGAGTTCTTGGTTCAGCCTACTTAAAGGGGTTAGACAAGGCTGTAATCTTTCACTTTTGTTGTTCGTAGTTTACATGGATCATCTGCTGAAAGTATAAAGTGGCAGGGAGGGATTCAGTTAGGTGGAAATGTAGTAAGCAGTCTAGCCTATGCTGACGACTTGGTCTTAATGGCAGATTGTGCCGAAAGCTTGCAGTCTAATATCTTGGAACTTGAAAATAGATGCAATGAGTATAGTATGAAAATTAGCCTTTCGAAGATCGAACTGATGTCATTAGGTACGAAATTCAACAGAATTGAATGTCAGATTGGTGATACAAAGCTGGAAGAGGTGGATAATTTCAAGTATTTAGGATGTGTGTTCTCCCAGGATGGTAATGTAGTGAGATTGAATCAAGGTGCAGTAAAGCGAATGCAGTGAGCTTGCAGTTACGATCAGCAGTATTCTGTGAGAAGGAAGTCAGCTGCCGGATGAAACTATCTTTACTTCGCTCTGTTTTGAGACCAACAGGTGGGAACAATAGCAGAAGGGTACTCGGTACGAGGAGATAAAGTCTAAGTTAGGAATGAACTTTATGGAAGAAGCTGTACGCATAAACTGGCTTTGGTGGTTGGGCCATTTGAGGTGAATGGGGCAGGATAGGTTACCTAGGAGAATAATAGATGGTGTTATGGAGGGTAAGAGAAGTAGAGGGAGACCAAGACGATGGTGGTTAGACTCAGTTTCTAACAATTTAAAGATGAGAGGTATAGAACTAAATGAGGCCACAGCACTAGTTGCAAATAGAGGATTGTGGTGACATTCAGTAAATTCACAGAGACTTGGAGACTGAACACTGAAATGCATAATGGTCTAGAATGTATGTAATGTATGTATGTATGTATGTATGTATGTATAGCAAAAGGTAGTTTTAATGGGGACTGCAATCTTAAATATACAAAGTGGTATGTTTTGAGTTGATTGATATCAGCTTTGTTCTTGGCATGAAAATAATATAGCTGTCTCGTTTGGAAAATGCAAGGCATGGCAGTGGACACAGTCAATTCATCGCACTCAAACAGTGCTCAGATATGGTTGATTCTTCCAATAAAAGAATTCTGAAAGATAGATTTGCCTTGCCCTGCAATAGTTTTCAACATGTGTATGAAATTCTTACTTTCAGATTCATTACGATAAACGTGGTTAGCTGTCCTTGCTGGCATTACTGTACTCGTCACAGGTACACTAATATAGATTCAGGAAAACTGTTTGAATACGCTGGAAGCTCCAAGTGGCCAACAACTGTGCAGATTCAAATCTGCCACGCATTAGGCGATCACATGATTCTATCTCCTGCTCGACTCTCTTGTGACCACCTCTGAGCCATTGAATTGAAAATTAGAAGCTGCTTTAACTCTGTATACACAACATATTTCTTTATTTAAATTTTTTTTTGGAACTGATATTAAAACTCAGGGTTTTCATTTTTATTTTTTTTTTTGCTAGGGGCTTTACGTTGCACCGACACAGATAGGTCTTATGGCGACGATGGGATAGGAAAGGCCTAGGAATTGGAAGGAAGCGGCCGTGGCCTTAATTAAGGTACAGCCCCAGCATTTGCCTGGTGTGAAAATGGGAAACCACGGAAAACCATTTTCAGGGCTGCCGATAGTGGGATTCGAACCTACTATCTCCCGGATGCAGGGTTTTCATTTAAGGTATCAACCATAGTGATTCATTCCATGATTATCACACAATTTATACTTATTTATTTAGTAAATCAATACTTAAAGAAACATTTTTGTTTTTTCCAAGGTCATGGAGTTGTGATGTGAAGTATGATCTATCTCACAGGAATATACCACTAGTGGGGGTTCCTCCTAATCAATACATGTCAAGTTGGTACACATTCATGTTATATATACATGGTACTAGTTTTGGCCTTACAATCTTGTGCTATCTTCAGGCATATAACCATAAAATATGTTAAAAACTAATTAGCCTATACATAAAATCTTTCAACATATACACTTAAAATTATCTATCAATCTGTTCATTGGTTGCATTAATACATGTTGAATATTGCTTACATTTGTATATTATTGATGTTATTGAAATAACGTGCATACGCTTAGGTTCTTTTTATGAAATTGAAATAAAATATTTGTGATATTGTACATTATATTATTGACACTGCCTTGATTGGTGTTGTCCATATGTGGTAGAATTTAAGTTGGTTGACTCAGTGTGTGTGTGTGGGTAGCACATATGAATGTTGACAAATGATTCTATGTCGTCGGATGTTACCAGGAGTTGTTAAGTCTATTGTGTGTGTCTTGATTGGAAATGCTGGATATCTGTAAGTATAGAGAAGTCTAAAATGAGGAGTTGAATGGAGTAGACTGTGGGTAGAAAATGTAATAAATTTATGTAACATACTTACTCCCTCTAGCTTGTGTGGGTCTTTTTAACACCACGTTTGGGTCACACTGTCTACTGTATGGGATTTGTTGCTTGATGAGAGGTTGTGAAGGAGGGGAGGGAAAGAGCGGTAGCTTTATATATTTAAGGATTTTTTATATAGAATAATCATGAACATATTTGTTGCTATATGCCTGTAGTTGGCCCAAGATTAAAGGGCTGAAACTATTAACATGTATATGTAATGAAATAACTACCAGGCGAGTTGGTCGTGCGATTAGGGGCATGCAGCTGTGAGCTTTCATATGGGAGATAGTGTGTACGAACCCCACTGCCGATAGCCCTGAAGATGGTTTTCCACGGTTTCCCATTTTCACACCAGACAAATGCTGGGGCTGTACCTTAATTAAGGCCACAACCGCTTCATTCCCACTCCTACACCTTTCCTATCCCATCGTCTTAGAACTGGGTCTCTCCTTTGGTGCCCAGCCCTCCCCATTGGATAGTTTTCGTGACCACCTGACCGAAGATACTAAGAGGTTATTGAAAACCATGAAAACCAGTTTGGTAGTGATTCCTAGTGGATTGACATCAGTACTTCAGACTTGGACATCTTGATTAATAAACCATTTAAGTACAATGTGCAAAAAACTGTATCAGTGCTGGATGGCAAGTTTGAAGTACATACACTGGAAACTATTGTTCCTGTTATGAGCTGATATGACCTGAGGCAAAATAAATATAAACTGAACTAGCAATCACATAAGTAATAACGACATACCGGTAAAATGAAAAAAAAAAAAAAAGTCTTGCCTTTTATAGGCTACAGTCCTCGAGACTGCTACTGCACTGCAGGAAGGATTGGTGCTATCACTGCTCACATCTCTCCATAAGAAGTCATCTTCACTCCCATCTAACGTATTTGAGATTCCTGTTTTCTTGAAGTTCTTTGGTCACCTTCAAAGAAATTTGCGTCGTATATTTTTATATACGTACTTAACTTCCCGCAACCGTGACAAATTCTGGACCTTCAAAACATTCTCCACTCTACTTTGGCGTCCGACCGCTGCGCATGACCTTGAATGTGCCGCGCTGATCACCAGGAGCTGGCGGCTTTCTACCACAAATCTATTCGTCTGCGACTTCAAATTATTTTTGATCTTCGTATATTAGTTGATAGTGTTGTGACTTTGTGCATGACAGAATGTGGTGTCGTGTCTTTGTGCCTATCAGAGTGTGAAACTGACCTCCAGTATTCATAAACATTGTACATGTTTTTACGGCTGATGATGACCTGGACTAAGGTCGAAACCGGTCTCATTTAAATAGGAATGTGATTACTGCATTTCTTTCTTTTAAGTATTGAATAGGTTGAACCTCCTTTTCAAATATTTAATTTTTAACATCCTCTCAGTAAGTTAGTTCATGCACAATTTCTGCCTATTTATTGGCTTTCCTTGTTTCACCTCATCCAATGCAGTACCCGTAGATGACTGAGGGTACGTCAGAATTTTACTTTGTTGAGGGGCCATTTTATATCACCGCCTGAAAAATAGGTGTGAAAAAATTTAACAAAATTACACACTTTATATTAGCTTTGGATTATGGTTTATAATCAGCTGCTTACACCTGACACATGAGGTAAGCTTCGAGTTCCCTTATTGGAGAATCATATAAAAAGAAATAATATATCTTACTTGTACTTTATACTGTATATGTCCCAACCCTTGGCTTGTCCAGTTTCTTTGCAGGGTCGGGTATGAAGTGAGATGAATCGCCGTAGAGAGTTTTTATGACCGGGTGCCCTTCTTGATGTCTCATCAGAGGAGTTAATGAGATAAAATGAATGATGTGTTATACGATAGTAGGAAGGGAGAGGGTGATAACGGGTGTTAGCATATAGCCTACTCCTGTTGAATAGCACCAAGGGGTCTGCTCAAGGCTTCTCGTTCCCATACGACGGACGAATCGCCATCAACAGCGTCATATGCCCTCACTACTTAGAGATTTGGAATTTAATGTAGGCATTTGGGATGCAATCCAATGATTAGAAATTATTGTATACCACCATCTCTCCTACTCTGTTGCCAACATTCTAATGGTGAAATTTCTTTCGACCAACAGTACTCGAACCAGCTAACCATGGTGTCAGACTATACAGACTTCATGCCTTGGTGATCATGGGCACCATATCTGTATCTAGCTAGTATAAACTAAATGCTTCTAATTTGAAACAGACCAAAATCATTTTTCACTGTAATCTAACACACATGTCAGGTACAGGCATAAGGCATACTGAGGTCAATAGCTGCAGTCGCTTAAGTGAGATCAGTATCCGGGAGATAGTAGTGGGTTTGAACCCCACTGTCGGCAGCCCTGAAGATGGTTTTCTGTGCTTTACCATTTTCACACCAGGCAAATGCTGGGGCTGTACCTTAAGGTCACGGTCACCTCCTTCCCACTCCTAACCTTTTCCTGTTCCGTTGTCGCCATAAGACGTATCTGTGTCGGTGCAACGTAAAGCAAATTGTAAAAAAAAGAAATATATATAAGACATGGTGTACTAATGGCTGACCCTCTGTAATTTGTGATTTATAACTTTCACTTCAGCCACCATATAGAATACACACACATTGATTTGCCTTTTAGAACACAATAAACAAATACCTTATCTACCTCCTTATGAAAAATGCTAAGGTTCCCTCCAAACTTTGTTTTCTGCTGCTCCCCTTCATACAAAGGACTTGCAGATCTGGATCATAACTTTCATTACTGCCAACTCCTGTTTTCTTCCAAAGAGAAACATTTAAACCACAAACTGTTGCAAAAAGAAATTAAGTGTGAGTGGGGATATTCTCTTCTTTTTTTTTTTTACATCATAAGTTTGGTTGTCAGCTATGTCTGACCCTGTACCTACAGTGTCTTCTTTATTTCCAGTGTGTGAGATATCATAGGAACATCACATCATTTTGCGAAAAGAATTCTGAACATAGGTAGAAATCTCTCTGTATACACTTTTTTGCTAGTTGCTGTATGTCGCACCGACACAGATAGGTCTTATGGCGACGATGGGATAGGAAAGGGCTAGGAGTGGGAAGGAAGTGGCTGTGGCCTTAATTAAGGTACAGCCCCAGCATTTGCCTGGTGTGAAAATGGGAAACCATGGAAATCTGTATACTTCATGGAGAAGCATTTGGCAATGTGATCTGGGACAAACTGATTTGTGAACTGTGCTCTGCGAGTAACGAGGATGGTGTGCCACCTATGTAATCACCGAAATAGCAGTAATCGTAGTCTGCAAGGAAGTTACAGCAACATTAGGAGTGTCTTTGCAGAATGATTCTAAATGAATCTTGGCATAGATTTTGGAGGAAGAATGTTCTGAATCATTAAACTTGCAGTTGGTCAAGCTATTGTTGCAGGAAGGTTGGGTACACTGATGCAAATATTTATATGCCTTACTGAAAGTGTAAAAGGTAAAGGGATGAAAATAAACTTAAGTAAAACAAAAGTTAGGAAGATCAGCAAGAATCCTCATCTCATTTCAGGGAAAATTGATGGCAAACCAGTCCAACATAAATCCATGAAATGTGAAAAGCTACATTGTCAGAATGAAATTAAATCTAGAATTGAAATATCTGAGACGTGTTTAGAAAAACTCTTTAATGTGCTTGCAAACGGTGTCCATTATCTTAGAGAGAAAAACAAAATATTATGTAAGCTTTGAACCTGTGGGAGTGACAAAAGTCCCACTTCCATTTTCAGGTTGGAGCTCATTGGACACAACTTGACAAATGAAATGGAATGCTATATGGTCTTCATAATGAACAATCATGCTCCTTGCCCTGCCCTTCCTCTTTCAGCACCTATTAAGATTACATAATCTCCAAACTCTTCCTTGACATCTCTTCTTGCTGAACCGTTGAAATATTGAGGGATTGTCAGTATCAATAAAAAGGGAAGTAGAACTGAATGAGGATGCATCTTGATGTGAGAATTGTCTCAGTACATTCACCTTGTGAAGGAGCAGATGAGGATGAAGTAGACCAGTTTTAGCCCTGAAAATGGTTTTCCGTGGTTTCCCATTTTCACACCAGGCAAATGCTGGGGCTGTACCTTAATTAAGGCCACAGCCGCTTCCTTCCCACTCCTAGCCCTTCCCTGTCCCATTGTCGCCATAAGACCTATCTGTGTCGGTGCGACGTAAAGCAAAAAAAAAAAACGTTTTATGAAGCATTGAATAGTGTAGCCAGTGTCAGCAGCAGAGATAGTATTGCCCCCAGTATTGTCGAGCTAAGCCCAGCCAGTGAGCGAGAGATCCCGTGGTGGACCGTTCGTTCCTGGCCTTCCATTTTTTTAGAGGCATTTAAGGGAAAAGGGGTGACAACCAAGCAAAAAAAAAGAATTAAAAACAACACACTTACATTTATTAACATAAGCATCCAAAACACAAAAATATCCTTGCTAGGATTTCATTACAATAATATTTCATAATGACTGGTCTTCCTGTAGCAATTAACAACCAAAATGTAATCCTCGTCCTCCAGTTTTACTGTTCTGGAAAGAAAATAAAGATTAAGCCTTCACTGCCTTCAAAAATTAAAATATTTAAATGAAAGTATCCAGAGACTTCAATAAGGATTTTCACAAAATTATTAGGCAGCTGTCTCGCTTATTATTCCACAATAAAATTAACTTAAGGTTTCATTAATTTATAGCAATCACAACATGTGGTCAATGTTAAATTCAGGTGAATTTCAATAACTAAAGTGTATAATATTCATTAATTACACCAGTAGAAACTCTGATGAAAAATCAAAATTAATTCCAAAATTTATAATTAATTAATTATTATTATTAACTCCAACCTTATCTGTGTAGCATTTTACTTTATCATCACACTATCGTGTTTATAAATTAGTGTATCTCACTAAATCTCATGGTAATTATAATTCACATTTTTCTAATTAAGTGGATTTCCAATTAATGATTATTATCATTACTCTTTATCACCTAAATTCAAGTTGATTATGCCATTTGAAAATATTTTGGAATTTAATAAAAATACACTGGCTTGTCACGTGATCTACCCTGCACTCAATCGAACACGGATCAATACCTTGTCCCTCTGAACGACAGAAAAACCAGTTTGGTGCTTACACACAGCTTTCCAAATGATGAATACAACTCCGGTGAACAATAACATGACTTGTCGTAAATATTCTAATGATAGCCAAATTTAAAGGGGACATCATAGTGCTAGTTACAGATTTCAGTGCAAAAATTGGATATAGAACAAAAAGTATGGGTAATTGTGGAGAATATGAAGAAGCTGACAGCAACAGGGAACATTATCTGGACCGCTGTGTTGGTATGACATTGGCAGTTCATCATTTGTCACAGATCTGCATTTAGGGCTGTCGCCCTGGTGACAGAATCCCTATCAATTGTTTTCCTAGCTTTTCCTTAAACATTTTCAGAGAACATAGAAATTTATTGAACATTTCCCTCGATAATTTATTCCAATTCATGTCTTTGCTGTAGTTAAAAATAAATATGTTAGAAAGCAATTTCCTAAAAGTAGGACTATAATGTGATACCGTATGACTAATAAGTGGGGAATGGAAAAATTTTTACAGGCAATTATGATCAATTGCAAATAGTATCATAAATAAGAATGTAAACGGACTATGGGATGGGTTTAAAGCCATTGTTGGGGAGTGTGAAAACAGGTATGTACATTTAAAAGTCGTAAGGAATACGAAGAACCCATGATATTATAACAGGGAAATAAAAATATTAAGAAGGAAGTGCAGAAAATAAATAAAAAGTTAGGAATGGTTGCAGGAGTAAGGAGAGATTGAAGGAGCTTACTAAGAAAATTCAGCAAAAACATCTGCTAAGGAAAACATGATGGCGAACATAATTGCTAGTCATATGAATTTTAGGGAGCAGTGGAAGCATATGTATAGCTACTTTAATGCAGAAACAGGTTCCAGGAAGGGCATTCCAGAGATCATTTATGAACAGAACCAAACCCCATGGCTCAACAGCCCCGAAGGCCAACAGATTATGAGTTGTGTAGTGAGCATCCAATGAATCCTCTAGGCCGTTATTCTTGGCTTTCTACATTGGGCATTAATGAACAAGAAGCCTTTCTCGTGGACAGTCGAGATTTCTACTGATGATGCAGAGCACAGTTTTCTGCGAAACGTAAAGAATTTCACCTTATTTCACCTTATTATACCTTATTTTCTTGACACGGCATAAGCCCAAAAGCCTATACAGTATCATGTCTATAAGTATGGTCCGTGAAAGCATCAATGGCAATACTGTTGCATTGTTATCCTGTACCTCCAATGTGATTTTATCTTTTAAGGCAGGATCTGTTCTTTTCAGAGTAAACTAACACTAAATGTGAACATTTATAGATAAGAGGAAACCTTTCTGGTGAAGTTCCAAACAACAATATTTACTTGAATGAGAAAATTGATGGCATAATGACAAGAAGCTTGAGAAAGTGGATATAAGGGTAATCAAACTACAGTGTCTGAATGCAGCTGGAATAAGTAAATTAAATGTGAATAGGTGAAATATAACAGGAAAGTAGTCGTTCCACCAATATATTTCTGTACTCTGATAAGCTACACTTTGTCAATTGAATTGCGGGAAGTAATATATACAGGGTACTCAGAAACAACGTGAACTGAGTATGCGAGCATTAGAGAGTTGGTGATGCTGATAAATAATTTGAAAGAAATGATTTGATATCTCGCACCGTCATTTTATTAGCTGCTTAAGTTAGCCAATCAGATTGCTTTGCATGGCAGTGTTGTTAAATCTGTACGTGATTTAAGAATGGTTTGAGAGCCATGCCGAGAAATCACCATCAAACACACCGTTGGTTTCAGCCGGTGTCACCGTAGTGAATTTGCTTTGGCACGATCTTGTCAGCTCGGAGGTCTGTATTCAAACCCCTCTCCTGGCGTTCGTTCTTTGACTGGTGCTCTCATACCAGTCTTAAGTCACATACATATCAGCATGACCAACCCTTTAACACTTGTTTATCCGGTTCACGTTGTTTCAGACCGCCCTGTATAATGGCGTTAGAGAGTAATATTTTGGATTTGTGCATGAAGTGAATGTGAATGAAACCAGTAAGTGCATCAATCTACAAGCAATTAAACAGGAAGGATTGCAACAACTCTCGAGGTATTTTATTGATCAGTATACCACAGTATACCAGGTAGGGACTTTTCAGGCATTTTAGAAAAGGGAGTGTAATCCAATGGTGGAGATTTCGTTATATGAAAATCAGGGTGGTTTCAGACCTATGAGGGTGAGAAACAGATTTTCAGGATGTGTGAGAAATTGAAAAATGTTCCAGTAGTAATAGAGAGTTAGAGAGTAATAGAGAAGTCATGTGACAGAATATCAAAGGAACACACATTATCCGTACCGGGGGGGGGGTTATGGGTCAGGGATATTTTGTTACAGGTAGCCATTTAAAGATAAGGTGTTTTTTTACGACAACTGTTCTAAAGAATCTACAAGATCCTGTTTACATACTTAAATTATATTAAATTGTATTTATTTATTTAGCGTATGGCTAACACATCACATTATAGATACAATAATAATAAATAATATTTACAATTTGAAGTATTTACAGGTTCAAATTATTTACATATTCAACACACAAGGGTGAGAGCAGAAAAAAGTCTCTTGGATTTCCCTGGTAGGCAGTGAGAGGACACTGCTCCACAATGTGCCGAACTGTTTGCTTCACAGCACCACAACTGCACGCTGCCGAATTAAGTATTCCCCATTTATGGAGGGAGTCGCCACATCTGCCATGGCCAGTACGAATCCTGTTGATAGTTGTCCAGGTCTTCCGTGGAAGATCAAAACCCTCTGGTTTGTTTTTCAGCCATGGTAGATAGTGATATTCTGATGGAGCACTGGATATCCATACTTGCTTCCAGGCCTGAAGCAGATTAAAGTTAGCGTCTGCTAGGTTTCTGGCTGTTCTAACAGGTGGGCGTCTTGATTTTAGCCTGTTAATAAGAACATCATTCATGTCGCCATGAATTGGCAACTGACTGTTGTTAGTTATTTTCTTATACACACCGAAGCAATTACAGACTGGTTCATCAAGCTATTCACCGAGTTCAGTCAGCATTTGAAAGCACAGTGCCGCACATTGAGCGTGTTGCCCTGATCTTCAGGAGCTAGCAATTCGCTTCAATCAAGCGACTCGTCTTTGACTTCTAAACAATTTTGGGACTTCATATTCATTAATTATATTGTGACTTCGCGTCTCATTCGCTGGCTCATTTAACTTTTCACCTCTTCTTGTAAACATTATGAGACAGTGCTGAAATTTGCGTGTGTTGTGCTACTATTCAGAAGATCGCGCCTTACTTCTAATAAGTGACTGACTTTCTACTTCTTCTAGATTTTACGATTTAAAATTGCACAGTGCCAATCCCCATTAACATATTTTTGCCTCTTCAACTGTTTTTGTGAAAGACTCACTCTTTAATTTCTTATTTACCTATGCATTGTTTTTTGCATTTTATTCGGCTGATGATGACCCAGATTGGGGTCGAAACCGGTCCCGCTTCCACTTTTAATTAAATAGGAATGTAATACTACATTTCATATTTATTTGTATTGAATAGGTTGAACTACCTTATTTATTATTTCAATTTCACAGGTAGGCATAGGCATTTACTGCATTTTCACCATCAGACTGCTGTGAGAATTGATGGAATGACTTCTTGAGAGTAGTTACAGGGGTTAGATAAGGCTGTAATCTTCATAGTACCTCACTCCTCATTTCCTTAGTATACCTCTTCAGTGACACCTAGGCTATCTATGACAGCTGTTGGTGAAGCTGTAGAGGATCAAACCAGCCTTTGGGCTGAATACCCAACATACACACAGTATGTATTGATCATTGAGTCATGTCAAGAAGAGATTCAGTTGGGTGGAAATGTAGTAAGTAGTTTTTCGTAGCTATGTCAATGAATTCGTAATTTTAATTTTCACTGCATGTTTTTTCATGTTCCAAGATATTAGATTGCAAGCTTTCAGCAGAGTCTGCCATTACAAAGTCATTGACATAGCTACATCAAACTACTGTGTCTGGACACTGCTGCAACAATTTTTATACATTGCTTGCACATATCCTAAAATTTGTTTTCCAAATCTTTTCATACCTTTACTCTGGGTTACACTATTGTAAGGCTTTTCTAAATCAAAAAATATTATCACCATCTCTCTTCCATAAACCCGTATACTTGTTGAATATCACACTTAAAGTTAAGGAGCGGAGTAAAATAATGTTGGTACTAGCAACAGAATGACTATTGAACATGCAGATCAATGGTCATGTGATAGGAATGGTGTATAGTTTCTGTCTTTTGGGATCAACTATCAATAGCAGTGGTTCTGGCATTTCAGAAATTTGTCAAAGATTAACACTTGGTAAGGCAGCATTCAGTGGTCTCGATAAGATTTTCAGATGCCTGATGCTGATGTGCCTATGCACACTAAGATGAGAATGGTCAAGACACCAGTTATTCCCATATAGAGATGGGGAGATTCTGAGCAAGTGATTCATAATGAACGAATCATTGCACTGAACGATTGAATCAAGATTCAGTGTATGAAATGAATAGACTTGTTAGTGAATCAAAAGATGAATCAAAAATGGCAGCCGCAACTCGTTCCTTGGTTCCTCCTTCTTTGATCAAACAAGAAATGATCACTTCCTTTCAAGTTCCACACGTCACGGAACTGTAATATATACTCAACTTCCAGCTCGTTCCAAAATGTTAGGTTAAGTTTACTTCAAGGTTCACGTTCGTGCAAGTGAATGAGCTGGAAAATTTATAATGACCAATAACGGACCATTTATATTGGTATTAATTTACTCATTCGGGACAAATATTTCAGGCTCCCTATGGGAATCAACATCTATATCATGGTTCACCTGATTCCATGGTTTTGCTTTTGGCTCTGTCACGTGGTAATCTAATGAACGAATCATGTTGGTGAATCGTTTCAAATGAACAGATTCTTCTAAATGAATCAGATTCTCCATGTCTATTCCCATAGCTACATATGGTTGTGAAAGTTGCTTTTGAGTTATGGTGCGGGAGGAGACTTGTACACATACCTTGGACTGCCAAGAGAATAAATATACGAATTACTCAGAAGATCAGACCTGTTCTATCACTTTAGGTCTTTATCATTAACCTAAAGCTGAACACATAATGAGGTGGTCTGATAAACTAACTTCATTTTATTTCTTGGGTTGCTGGAGCGACCCAGGCTTATTTTAGTTTTGGCTGGGGGTTTAAGACTGGATGGGATGCCCTTCCTAATGCCATGTGATTCTTGAGATAAAAATCTCAACCCAGGATCGACCGGGATTCAAACCTTAGGCTTCCAGATGGGAAGCCAGCAGCTAAACCACTGAGCTAATCACACCCCCAGTGAGGTAGTCTGATTCTGTTGAGAAAATGAATATACTCAGAAAAGTGGAGGGAACGGACGAGGATGGCCAGCATTGAGGTGGATACATGCCATCCCATGCAGTCATTTGGAGTTGATGTTGACTGGATGGCACATGGAGAGATTCTTAAAGGAACAATAATTTTCTCTTTACCGAAGTCCTCTGAATTTTAATTTGAAGTGAGCCATCTCCCAGGATTGTGCAATGCACCAAACATCCAGAATATTGTATTCCTTATGAAATTATATTTAAGATGACCCTGAGTGTGCATAGAGCAAGTCCTCTGAAACTGTAGCCAAAGGTTGTTTAAGAAGCTTTGGATATCTCGTGAGGGAGATCAAGAGAGAACAGCCAAGGAATGGTTGGAAAAAGAACTTCAGAGAAGAAACAATAAGGAGAACAGTGTGTGTTGACCGGTTTGGGTTAGTTTATTTATTTATTTATTTATTTATTTATTTATTTATTTATTTATTTATTTATTTATTTATTTATTTATTTATTAATTTATTAATGTCTTTCTGTACATGGCGGGGCTCAGGCTATGAAGCCTGCTATTATGCCAAACCATATAATTATGCACCTGCATAAACATAATATACTGAACATTATAACTACTTAAAAAATAAGTTAATTATAATTTAAAGTTAATGTGAAATGTAATTTGTATGAAATGTAAAGCATCATAAAAATCATTTGAACATTTTAAAATTAATTTATAATATTTACTATTATTAAAGCTATATCTCGAAAAATTTAAACTATGATGTTTCTAACCTTACATTGACATTTTATTCATTTAACTTAATAATCTAAAATTTAAGGGTACTTCTAAGAGTAAATCAATCTGAGTGTAGGTAAAATTTCCAGCACATTCTTCTGAATAGCTTTAGGTTGCTTATGTCTCTAATTTCAGCCGGTAGAGAATTCCAGGAACGTATGGTCCCCGGTACAAATGACTTGTTATACGTACTACTGTGATGAGTGGGGATGGACAGCAGGGTTTGTACTGATGACCTTGAGGGTGTTCTGCCTGAGGGAGAGAGGTAGTTGAAATCTATTCTCAGATAATGTGGTTTACCTGTTCGCAGTATTTTGTGAAGAAGGGAAACAGCATGGTACTTTCGTCTATCACATAATCTTAACCAGGACAGCTGATGGAGGAATGGGCTGATGTGGGAATGGAGCGGAACATTTAGAATGAATCGAATGCAGGCATTATGCGCCCGTTGAAGTTTAGAACCAAGTGAACAACTTATGTTATTATAGACTACATCACCATAATCAAATATTGGTAGTATTAGTCCTTGAATGAGCAGTTTCCTGGTTTTGACAGGTAGAAAATCTCTCAGTTTGTATAGTGAGTGTAATGAACCGAATACACGTTGACAAATTTTTGTTACGTGCTCTGACCAACTTAAATACTTATTAAAAATTATTCCAAGGTTCTTAATGGAGTCTTTCAGTGCTATAGGTGTTTCATTGATCTTGACAACCGGTATGTTGATGCTTTCTAACTTGGCATGCGCTTTTCTAGATCCTATTATGATGGTTTGCGATTTTAATTTGTTTACTTTCAGGCAGTGGCTACTAGTCCATTCGTTAATGTTAAATAAGTCTTCGTTTAATTTCATGGTTGCTTCTTGTATGTCATTCGGCTTGGTATGAATATACAATTGGATATCGTCAGCGTATAAGTGATATTTACAGTTCGTCAGTTGTTCTGATAGGTCATTCATGTATAGGGAGAACAGAAGTGGTGATAACACCCCACCCTGTGCTACCCCCATCTCGGTATTTAGCCATCTAGAAACATTGTCTCCCACTGACACACATTGTTTACGTCCACCGAGATAGGAACGTACCCAGCATAATACATTATTAGAAAATTTCATCATTTCTAATTTAGCTAGTAAAATGTCTTTATCTACGCAATCAAATGCCTTTGTAAGGTCGAGAAAAATAAGAATTGTCATTTGTCCATTATCCATTGCTAGCTGAATGTCGTTAGTTACTTTTACTAATGCTGTGCTGGTACTGTAGTTCGATCTAAACCCTGATTGATATCTGTCGAGTAAGTTATGATGTAAGAGATAGGCTGTCATTTGTTTGTGTACTAGTTTCTCCAGTACTTTTCCTAGTACAGGGAGAATACTAATAGGACGGTAATCGTCAAGGGTTGTGGGGGGTACTGTTTTTCTGCAAGGGTCGGATGATGGCATTTTTCCAGTTCCCAGGAAGTATTCCCGTCATAAGAGAGGTGTTAATAATATGCGCTATTGTAGGAAGAATGATGTCTAGAATTCTTCTTAAAAGGGACAGGTTTATTCCGTCGTGTCCAGTAGACTTTGATTTTATGTCATTAAGGGCGCTCTTTACATCACCTGGAGTCACGTGAGAGAAGTAGAATGTTTCACCACCATGCTTTCCCTTTGAAAGTATTCTGTCAATAGTGGCTCTCTTGGTATTTCAGTTCGTCTGGACGTTTCTTGAGCTAAAATACTCATTCAGATCATCCAAAGGTACATTACAGTTACTGTCCTTTGTCTTCGTTTTACTTAGACCCATATCTCGGAGAGTCTTCCATGCAACAGCAGAGTCATGTGTATTTAAAATTTTGTACGAGTAGCGTATTTTAGCGTTTCTTATCATCTGCGTGGTTTTATTTCGAAGTTTTTTATAATTCTCAAAATTTTCCCGCGCTGGATGTTTCACGTAGTAGCTATAGGCTGAGTCCCTATCTTTCATTTTATCACGAATTTCTTGATTGAGCCACGGGTTAGAGGGTCGCTTTACTCGAGCAGTACGTAATGGGGCATGTCTGTCGTATAAAGTTAAGAGAAGTTCGTTAAAATGAGATACTTTGTCGTCAATGTCCTTTATATACTGAATTGTGTGCCATGGTGTGCTCAGAGCGTCCTCAATGAGAGCTTCGTCGTTGAAATTTTTGAAATCCCTGTATTTGATTATCTTAGGCCTGTATTTTGGACATTTTAAAGAGTATGCAGCGTAAATCATGTCATGGCAGGAAAGGCCTGGCACAGGCATCTGTCCATGTGTCAATATACGGTCATTATTGTTTGCAATGATTAGGTCGAGGAGTGTGTGCGAGGTTGCAACATGGTGTGTGGGTTGCAAGGGCAGAATTGTCATATTAATTGATTCAAACATGCATGTTAGTCGCCTAGTCTCAGTGGTTTCATTTTTCAGGTCAGTGTTGAAGTCTCCCATTAAAATCATATGTTCATTACCTGAATATTAAATCCTGTAGCGCTTCTTCTAAATCTGTGATGTTTCCAGTCTTCGGTGGGCGGTACACTACACCGAGTAAACACTTCGTACCACAAATTTCAATTTCTACAAACAAGAACTCCGCTCTGTGAGAGTATTCACTTGGCGATTTAAATATTAGCTTGTATTTCGAATCATCGCATATAAATATTCCGCCTCCAGGCTTTCCCTCTCTGTCGTTCCTAATTAAAGTGTATCCACTCATTTTAACCAGCGCTGAAGGTATAGATTGACGCAGCCATGACTCTGAAATCATTATATCATGCAGATTACAGGTTGAAAATATTTCGGAGAATTCTGAGAAATGTGGGACAATGCTCTGTGTATTGACATGTGCTATTTGTAGAGAAGTAGGGTAGGGCGCAAGAATGTCTTTGAGACGGTTAGCGGTATTCTTCGAGGGGGCTGGCACGACGGGGTAATGGCCTGCCTGGGACAGTGGTGAAAGGAGGCTGAAATTAGAGACATTTGTTTCCTGGTTGCTAAATGTTGCCAACTTGAAAGTTAAATGATGACAACTGATAGTAAGAAGTACCTACTACAACTATAAGATTATCACCTAATCAAAACTACAACTATGTGGAAAATTAACTTAAGTGAACTAAAATAACTATGGCGGTCCTTATATTACACAGAGTCTGCTTGTGACTAGCGAATACTGTTCAAATCTGAACGATTAGTTATGGCTATTTTACGGTTCCCTTGTTTTACGTATATGATCCCATCTCTAGACCATACGTTCTGGACGGTAAATTTTGCGACAGCGTCCTGAAGAAGTCGGAGTCTTGCTGGAGTTAGGTCCTCGCGGATGGTTTTATTCGTGCCCTTAAGTTTCTTTTTTGTTCGTGAACATAGCGTTCCTCTTACGGTATGACACAAACTTGACGATTATAGGTCGCGGACGCCCATTCTGGTTTTTCCCAACCCTGTGAGACCTATCAATGTCATCCACAGAAAGACTGACCCCGATTTCTTTCGCAATGTCAAGAACTAAGTTGTCAGTGTTCTCGTCCGCAGTTTCCGGTATACCGAACACACGTAGGCACTGCCTTCTCTGATACTGTTCTAAACAGTCAGTTTTATCCTGCAGTTCAGTTTTTAAATCACTGATTGTTTTGTCCCGCTCCTCTAGAGCCCTCCTAAGTTCTTCAATTACACTCGTATTAAAATTGATAGTTTCTTTTAATTGGTCAACAACTGACTTTGTTACCTGGTCCTGGATAAGGTTGGCAAGCGTGCAAAGTGTCTCCTTGCTGCTCAGCGCTTCCTGTACGGCCTGCTTAACTATGGCTTCCATTGGCACTTGCTTCACCTTGCGTGGCATTATTCATTTATTGGATTTCTTGCCTTTTACTTTCACCAATCACTTCACTAACACTCACTCAGAACCACTGCACTGGTAGAGATAATGTTATACACTCTGAGCTGCCACACTACGAATATTCACCTGCTAAATCCACGTTCGCCACAAGCCTTGTATTCTGCGTCTATGCACTGTCCGCCATTTTCATGGTTAGCTATGTGCTTGCATTTGGGAGATCATAGATTCAACAAGAAGTTAACAATCATAATCAAAATAATTCTGTTTGGACTCTTGATCGGCTGATATATTCCATTATTTTACACAATTGTCATGTTAATATTTTTATAGCTTCAGACTCGAGTAAATACATAAAGAAAGAAATAAATCACAATAATAATAATAATAATAATTATAATATTGATAATTGTAAGAAATTCCATACTCCACCCTGTCGTTTACTTTTTTTTTTTTGTGTGTGTTTCCCTATGCTTGCAGTGTATTAAAAACCCTCAAATTTACATTTGGGACATTTTATGCTTTCACGCCACATCAGGCTGTTTGAGACAGGAAAAAATTGAATTAAAATGGCACCGCAACTAATCTATAATGCTTCAAGTAACCACCGCATGATGACCAAACCAGATAGCACACACTTTACGACAACACATGGGTGAAACTAGCCGATTACAAATATCAGGGGAAACTCTGCAAACTGCAAGCCTACCTGACAATGTTTTAAAAATATAGTAACAGAAAAAGAAAATTTATTGGATGTTAGATAATCCTATAGCCATTCTAAGAAAGATAACCAGATTAAAATAATATGCTGTATTGCACAATATTTTAACTACCCTCCTCATGATCAGTGGATGAGCTGAATTACAAAAGCAGTATAGTGTCATCATATAAATTAAACTGGACCTTTATTTGAAGTAAGTACTGTAATAGGATGAAAATTAAAATACTCTATAAATTAATAATATCCATTGATTGGTCAGATATTATTAATGGATACAGAGGGAAAAGATGTTCGCTATACTGGGGGACTATGGAATTAAAGGTAGATTATTAAAATCAATCAAAGGCATTTATGTTGACAATTGGGCTTCAGTGAGAATTGATGGTAGAATGAGTTCTTGGTTCAGGGTACTTACAGGGGTTAGACAAGGTTGCAATCTTTCACCTTTGTTGTTCGTAGTTTACATGGATCATCTGCTGAAAGATATAAAATGGCAGGGAGGGATTCATTTAGGTGGAAATGTAGTAAGCAGTCTGGCCTATGCTGATGACTTGGTCTTAATGGCATATTGTGCCGAAAGCCTGGAACTTGAAAAGAGGTGCAATGAGTATGGTATGAAAATTAGCCTCGAAGACTAAATTGATGTCAGTAGGTAAGAAATTCAACAAAATTGAATGTCAGATTGGTGATACAAAGCTGGAACAGGTAGATAATTCCAAGTATTTAGGTTGTGGTTTTTTTTTTTTTTTTTGCTAGTTGCTTGACGTCACACCGACACAGATAGGTCTTATGGCGACGATGGGACAGGGAAGGGCTAGGAGTGGGAAGGAAACAGCCATGGCCTTAATTAAGGTATAGCCCCAGCATTTGCCTGGTGTGAAAGTGGGAAACGACGGAAAACCATTTTCAGGGCTGCTGACAGTGGGGTTCGAACCTACTATCTCCCAAATACTGGAAACTGGCCGCACTTAAGCGACTGCAGCCATCGAGCTCGGTGGTTGTGTGTTATCCCAGGATGGTAATATAGTAAGTGAGATTGAATCAAGGTGTAGTAAAGCTAATGCAGTGAGCTCGCAGTTGCGATCAACAGTATTCTATAATAAGGAAGTCGGCTCCCAGACGAAACTATCTTTACATCGGTATGTTTTCTAACCAACTTTGCTTTACGGAAGCGAAAGCTGGGTGGACTCAGGATATCTTATAAGTTAGAAGTAACAGACATGAAAGTAGCAAGAATGATTGCTGGTACAAAACAAGTGGGAACAATGGCAGGAGGGTACTCAGAATGAGGAAACAAAGGCTAATTTAGGAATTAACTCGATGGATGAAGCTGTACGCATAAACCAGCTCCACAATTAAGTATTTATTTATTTTCCACCTAGTCGATACAATGATTGCTTAAGGCAATTTTTAATGGTCAAAAGTGGTACATGTGGAGGAAGATATGTTACCTAGGAGAATAATGGAATCTTATGGAGGGTAAGAGAAGTAGAGGTAGACCAAGACGACGATAGTTAGACTCAGTTCCTAACTATTTAAAGATAAGAGGTATAGAACTAAATGAGGCCACAACACTAGTTGCAAATCGAGGATTGTGGCAACGTTTAGTAAATCCACAGAGGCTTGTAGACTGAACGTTGAAAGGCATAACAGTCTATACTGATAATGTATGTGTTAGGGTTGGGCAGACCGGAACGTTCACTTGTTCCGCAACATTAGGAACTTGAGGCGGAGTGTTTCGGCACAGAGTGCTGAGACACGGGACACAGGACTGTAACTGCGTCCTAGAGAGAACTTCGAGGGGCAACAGGACATGCTCCGCGTCAGCTGGAATATGCCTGAACCGAACGTGCTGTGCCAAGGCCGCACTAGATAGATTAGTTGGCCTTGGCTGTGTCTGCCTGTCGATACCGGCTGTGTGCCGCCCTGTGTTGGAGTGTCAATATTTTTTCATCCAGTTATATCTTTAATTCCAAAGCGATGACCCATATTTTTCTTGGGCTTAAAAGTTTCCTTAAAGTCCAAATTAATTTTTAACGTCAATCGCCGAGAAAGTGTTGAGGGAAATTTTCGAGATATTGAAGAAAGTAAATGGAAGTTGAGAGGGAAGGAATATGAAGTGCAGAGAGCATAAGGCGGGGCGCACATTGGGACGCAGGCGAAGTAGCTATAGCAGTGCAGCGCAGAGCAGATTTTTGTAATCCACACAAATCATTGCACCATCGCAAGTTGACAGACAGGGCAGGACAGAGCAGAGCAGGCCGGTTCTGTACCTACTTCCACCTACCACGCGCAGTCTTCGAAACACAGTGTCCTGCGCACGTGTCACGCAGTTAGTTGAGAAATGGAGGAGAAAATTACCACAGCCATTCAGTCTCACCATGTTTTCTAGGTACTATGTGAATCATGTGGACTGCAATGCAGTATGTATGTATGTATGTTCGTGAGAAAATGGCTGAACAGAATTTAATGAAAATCGGTATGTAAATTCGGGGAATAAGGCACTACAGTCTAGGCTATAAATCATTTTATTCACGCTGCGTAACAAAGTAGTTTAGAGAAAGGCCTAAAATGTAATCCACCGGGCGAGTTGGCCGTGCGCGTAGAGGCGTGCGGCTGTGAGCTTGCATCCGGGAGATAGTAGGTTTGAATCCCACTATCGGCAGCCCTGAAGATGGTTTTCCGTGGTTTCCCATTTTCACACCAGGCAAATGCTGGGGCTGTACCTTAATTAAGGCCACGGCCGATTCCTTCCAACTCCTAGGCCTTTCCTATCCCATCGTCGCCATAAGACCTATCTGTGTCGGTGCGACGTAAAGCCGCTAGCAAAAAAAAAAATGTAATCCACCGAGCAAGTGGCCGTGCGGTTAGGGTCGCGCCTCTGTGAGCTTGCATTCGGGAGATAGTGGGTTCGAACCCCACTGTCGGCAGCCCTGAAGATGGTTTTCCGTGGTTTCCCATTTTCACACCAGGCAAATGCTGGGGCTGTACCTTAATTAAGGCCACGGCCGATTCCTTCCAACTCCTAGGCCTTTCCTATCCCATCGTCGCCATAAGACCTATCTGTGTCGGTGCGACGTAAAGCCGCTAGCAAAAAAAAAAAATGTAATCCACCGAGCAAGTGGCCGTGCGGTTAGGGTCGCGCCTCTGTGAGCTTGCATTCGGGAGATAGTGGGTTCGAACCCCACTGTCGGCAGCCCTGAAGATGGTTTTCCGTGGTATCCCATTTTCACACTAGGCAAATGCTGGGGCTGTACCTTAATTAAGGCCACGCCCGCTACCTTTCCAATCTTCCACCCTTCTTCCGTCGCCGAAAACCTTCGATATGTTAGTGCAATGTTAAACAAACAGCAAACAAAAGAATGTAATCCTCATATATCTATGAAACAATCCGTGACCCAAGTTCTCGCAACATAGAATTTAAGACAAGATCTAATGCTGATTATGCAGAGCATCATTGCCGACTCCGTCGCCGCCATCCATCATCACATTTATGTGAAGAGATAAATACGGAAAATCATTTATCATGTCTTGTCAAATATGAATGCAAACGCGTTCACAACAGATTGTCAATGTTGATTGATTTTAGTATCCTGTGTCTTGTGACAACTAGATGAAAATCTAGCAGTACATTTGTAAATACATATTTTTCCCTCTCCCCCATTGTGATCCTATTAATGAATTTACCATGCAAGTTGGTCGTGCGGTTAGGATCGCCTTGTTATGAGCTTGCATTCGGGAGATAGGGGGTTCGAACCACACTGTCGGCAACCGTGAAGATAAGTTTTCCGTAGTTTCCCATTTTCACACCAGGCTAATGCTGGGGCTATACCTTAATTAAGGCCACGGCTGTTTCCTTCCCACTCCTAGCCCTTCCCTGTCCCATCGTCGCCATAAGACCTATCTGTGTCGGTGCGATGTAAAAAAAAAAAATCATGAATTAAATTTTTTCCTTAGTCCATATGAACGCCGAGCATCGGTAACATAAAAATATTGTTCAGTCTTGTAAATTGGCAAAGGTGGTTGTTTTTATTGCGGTTGTCTTAAGCTGAATAACCGCTGTCCATCAGCACAAGGGAAATTGTGAAGATGACTAACAAAATGAGAAAAATCGCGAATGCTTGAAGAAAAAGAAAAAAAGAGCCTCTTTATACTGGATGCCCCAGTATCACGGAGTCTAAAGAAAACATGTTATTTCTGAAAACCGTCGAGACCCTGCGTGGCAATGTGCGCTCGCGTCCACTTCGCAGTTTCGTAAGCTTCGCGCTGTTCTGCTCAGCGGCCAACTTCTTCTCAATGTGCGCCCGGCCTAACAGCACGAAAGTACAACAATGTATTCATCCAGTTATATTTTTAATTCCAAAGCGACGACCCATATTTTTCTTGGGCTTAAAAGCTTCCTTAAAGTCCAAATTAATGTTTAACGTCAATCCCCGAGAAAGTGTTGAGGGAAATTTTCGAGATATTAATTACTCACAATACAGGCCAATACATTCAACTGGTGAAAATATTCCTGAATTGGTTACTTCTAAACACCTGCACTGCCATTGTAACCGTGTTATGTGTATTTTATATTGACCGGAAAAATCTTAACCTAAAAGCAGCCTTTAAACGTGATTATTGGGCGCGAATTTCAATGTTCCGACTATTCGTTCACGTTCCCTGCAGCTTTATGCTGGACCATGGCCATAACTACATACAGCCACACACCACACAGCACATTCCGTACAGGCACATTCCCAGTTCCCACTGGCGTGGAGCATGTAATGTTGCCTCTCGAAGTTCTCTCTACGCTGCGCAGTTACAGTCCCGCGTCCCGTGCGCCCGCTGCACAGTTCAGCTAGTAGGCAAAGGGCAGTGCATAGTGGCGCTTCTGATGGGACAGCGAGTCAGTGTCTCCGGCTCGCTTGAGAATGTTTCGGAACAATTGACACTCGGTGTTCTGGAACAGAGGAACATAACTGTGCACCGGCACATTGTGCCGAAACAGGGACATAGTGCCCAACCCTAGTATGTGTATGTATGATGAATTAATAATATGCATTTGGAATCTCAAATGTAAACCCAGATGGCACCAAGGAGTGGCTGCAGCCCCGAAGATAGTTTTCATGGATTTGAATTTTTACACCTGGCAAATGCTGGAGCTGTACCTTAAGGCAACACCTTCCCAATACTAGCCCTTTCCCATCCTTATGTCGCCAAAAACCTTCAGGACGTTAGTATGTCAAAAAAACCACTAGGAAGAAAAATGAGGAGATTAAGAAGTTGGCCAAATAAAAGTAGTCCATAAAGTAGTCCAAAATGAAGAAGTCGGCATGTGTGAAAAGAAAATGGAGAGTGCGCATTTACCACCACCTGGCAACTGGAGTTGGATTTAATTTGTGCTGCTCCTTTTGGAACATAGGTCTTCTGTGAAACACTTTCATCTGGTCCTATTGTTAGCCAGCCTCTTTACTTCATTCCAAGACTTTCCCATTCTTAGGCACACCACTTTAATCGTCTTCTTCCAAGTCATCTCCGGACGGCCTTGTTTTCGAGCGTCTTGGGTTTTCCACCTTGCTGTCTTTTCGATAGCTCCAGTGGGCTTCCTTAAAGTGTGACCTGTCCACAACACCTATTTCTCTCTTATCTGTATTTCAGTTGGCTTAGATCATTTGATATGACATCGTGCCAACTTCTGTTGATACGTCTTCATCAATGGTTTTTAAAGATTTGTAGTCTTTTGGGTGACTTTCCAGGTTTCACAACTGTAAAGGAGAATGGACCGAGCTCGATAGCTGCAGTCGCTTAAGTGCGGGCAGTATCCAGTATTCGGGAGATAGTGGGTTGAAACCCCACTGTCGGCAGCCCTGAAGATGGTTTTCCGTGGTTTCCCATTTTCACACCAGCCAAATGCTGGGGCTGTACCTTAATTAAGGCCACGGCCACTTCCTTCCCACTCGTAGCCACTTCCTGTCCCATCGTCGCCATAAGACCTATCTGTGTCGGTGCGACGTAAAGCAAATTGCAACAACAAAGAAGAATGGACGTAACATTTGTGTTAAAAAGTCGTAACTCAGTCCTAGAAATGTTCCTGTTCCTCCAAATAGAATACAGTTTAACAAAGGTACTATATTCTTTCGTGATATGGTACTTGATATCTTCTTCCGCTCCTCCAGTTGTAGTAACAATACTCTCAAGATTTAGGAAGGAGTCTGCTTGGACAGTTTATCATCAATCTTGGAATACACCCTCATCTCCTTGGCCTCATTAAAATTTATCACGTATGGACAGTTTATCATCAATCTTGGAATAGACCCTCATCTCCTTGGCCTTATTAAAATTTAAGTCCAACAGCCTATGCCTCCTTCTTCAGTAGCTTAATCTTCTCTTCCATGTCTCTGAAGCTTTGAACCAGCAGGCAGATATCTGCAAAATCAATGTGTTCTAGCCTGTCTTGTAAAACCCCCACTTTTCAACTTCTGTTTACTCTCATCACACTATCCAACACAAGTAGAAAGAGTGTTTGAGAAAGAATATAACTTTGTCAAACACCACATGTCACATCTATAGGCTGAGCAAGTTCTCCAAAGTGTAGAGCCTGATATTTATAACCTTCATACATATCCTTTATAAGGTTTAGGATCTTTTGTGGTATACCATATTCAAGTGTTTTGCCACGTAACTCTTCTATTGACCAAGCGAGTTGTCCGTGCGTTTAGGGTCGTGTAGCTGTGAGCTTGCATTTGGGAGATAGTGGGTTTGAACCCCACTGTTGGCAGCTCTGAAGATGGTTTTCCATGGTTTCCCATTTTCACTCCAGGCAATTGATGTGGGCTGTAGCTTAAGGCCACAGCTGCTTCCTTCCCACTCCTAGCCCTTCCCTAGCCCACCATCGCCACAAGACCTATCTGTATCGTTGTGACGTAAAGCCACTTGTAAAAAAATCTTCAATTGGCCATGTGGTTAGGGTCGCGCTTCTGTGAGCTTGCATTCGGTAGATAGTGGGTTTGAACCCCAGTGTCAGCAGCCCAGGAGATGATTTTCCATGGTTTCCCATTTTCACACTAGGCAAATGTTGGGACTACCTTAATTAAGGCCATGGCTCCTTCCTTTACACTCCTAGCCCTTTCCTATCCCATCGTCGCCATAAGACCTACTTGTGTCGGTGCGACATTTAAAAAATAGAACTATTGAGAAAGTTGAAGGCCTTCTCAAAATATATAAAAGTCAGGCAGAAAGTGTTTTGCTATTCTGCACTCTGTTCTGAAATAGTTCTCACAGTATTTATGAAGACGACACAAGCCGGCAGGGCTCATTGTTTGAGGGAGTGTTCCGGACCTTCTCCAGCCAATTCGACGTCATGCTCGAGATGGCACATAAAGTGGAGCATAGCAACCCAAAAAAGATAAATGTAGATAGTGTAGTAGAGAAACTTATCTTCAAAGCAGAGGAGATAATTAGCATCGAGGTACACGACATTGATCTTGAGTACCCTGCGAGGGGTGAGTATGTTCTGTAAATTTGATTGGTGCATTCCCATGGCGTAATTTAACATTCTTCACCTGTTCTAAAATGATCCTTGAAAGCACCGTTGTTGGGTAGAGACTACAGTGTAATTCCCCTCCAATTATCACACTTGGTAATATCCCCTTGCTTTGGTATCTCAACACAATCGGACTTTTCTTTCATTCATTCGACTGGTAGCTTCTCCTCATTCCAGATCCTTTCCAGCGCGTTGCTGCAATTTTGCTGATGTCCCAATACCTGCTTCAAGTATTTCTGGTGCGATATTGTCCATACCTAGTGCTTTTCCCGGCGGCCCCGTTGTGTAGGGGTAGCGTGCCTGACTCTTACCTTGAGGCCCTGGGTTCGATTCCCGGCCTGGAGAGGGATTTTTACCTGGACCTTGGGGCTAGTCCGAGGTTCACTCAGCCTACGTGATCAGAATTGAGGAGCCATCTTACAGTGAGATAGCAGCCCTGGTCTCGAAAGCCAAGAATAACAGCCTTGAGGAATCGTCGTGCTGACCATATGACACCTTGCAATATGCAGGCCTTCGGGTTGAGCAGCGGTCGCTTGGTAGGCCAAGGCCCTTCATGGGCTGTAGTGCCAAGGGGTTTGGTTTAGTTTGGTGCTTTTCCCGTTCTTATGTGTTTCAAGGTTTTCTCTTTCTGAACAGGTTGCAGGTTGAAAGTTTATTTTTGGATCACTATCTTCAGACTCTATTTGTTGGTTACCAATCTGCCCTATGGACATATATAAAAAGAAAATGGAGAGTGCACATTTATTGCCTCCTGGCAACTGGAGTTTTGAACATTTGCTCAGAGTACTGTATTTTCAGCCGGTTGATAAAATGTGGCCTGTTTTTCTTACCATTTTTTAATGTTCAACAGAATCATCCGTTGAAATTACCCTCTTCATGATATTGGTTTCTTTTACAGCTTGTAGTATATGGCTGCCAATTTAGAGCATGCTCTTGAATTGGCCTTCATGCATTTCACTCTTTTACCAGTATACAGAGTAATTAAATTAAAGTTCTCTTTTTTTGAAGGTGTTAACCATGAATGGCTCAATGTTTGAGGGAGTGTTCCGGACCTTCTCCAGCCAATTCGACGTCGTGCTCGAGATGGCACATAAGGTGGAGCCAAGCAACCCAAACAAGATAAATGTAGATAGTGTAGTAGAGAAACTTATCTTCAAACCAGAGGATATAATTAGCATCGAGGTTCATGACGTTGATCTAGAGTACGCTACGAGAGGTGAGTACGTTTTGTAAATTTGATTGATGCTTAGGAAGTGTGTAGGGTACTAAGATGTAGATCCTTTGGAGACCACTGTGGGTAGTAGACCATAAGTTAACCTATTAACCAGGAAGTTTCTGCTGAGAAATGCGCATTGCATTCAATAAACTTCATGTTGTGTCCATATTGACAATATGGTCATAAAATTCTTATTCTTTTATTATCCACCCAGTTGAGTCAGTACTAAAATGTTACAATTTAACTAAAAATTGTACATTCACAAAAAATATTAAGTAGAACATGTTTCATTCTGTTGGACCATTTTCAGCTACAACTTATTTTCAATTATAAAAGTTATGTACACTTAGAAGCAAGATATTATTTTATTATTAAATTCTTCCTACAGTATCTGCAGGCTGCCAGAACGACAAAGAGTACCTTACAAATTTTGGTTTGGCATGAACCTATTCATCATCATCATCATCATCATCATCATCATCATAGAACCGCTCCAGCTTGCTGGGTAGGGTGGTGTTGAATGAGTCTTCGCCATTGTTCTGTCCAGAAATAACTTCTCTCTCACCACCGACTCCCAATTCCCTCCTCTTCTCTCCACATCCTCTCTCACCTGGTGTAGCAATCTCTTCCTAGGTCTTCCCACTGGCCTTCTTCCTGCAACCCTTCTTTCTAGATGTGCAGGTGGTGTTCTTGTGCCAGGCATTCGCTTTATATGTCCAAATCATGTTAGTCTCGAAATCTCTTCTGTCGAGTCCACTTCAAGTTCCTTACATCGTCCTTGTGTGTTTTTTGGAGGGTAGTTAGTAGAAATTGACTAATCAAATTTAAAAAATAAGAAATACATTTTTTAAGATCCATATGCATGGTTCCTAGAAATGGAGATGGAAGCTTTTAGTGCACTAATTGCTGGGGTAGTGATGAATGTGTTGGGATGTCTGAACTGGTTACAAAAGTAAACAAAAGCTCCCTCTCACTCCGATTATCAAACGAGTAACTGATATATCTGTAAAGTGATATTTTTATTTGAAATATTCAACAGTAGGTTCATAGATGTTCATGTTCTTCTCTGCATTGACTTCCTACTTTGGGTTGATTGACGTGAGTCTCAAACCTTATGGTAGGGTCTATGATGTATTCTTGTGAAGAATTTGGCCTCTAGGCAATAATGTCTATTCGCTGATTGCTGCCATCACAGGAAAGACTTTTGAACTTCTTGGTATACGTTGTATCCTGTGTTCTTCAGAGCATCAGCAGTAACTGATCAGGCAGCATGACGACGTGAGTTCGTGAGTTACGTAAGAGGTCACTGTTAGGACAGGCTCCCAGGACATGAGCAAGAGTTGGCAACGCCAGCAGAGGCTGCTGTCCTGAGACCTGATAATTTCGTACAGCTGGTACATCATCTGTCATCTTGATACCCTCCATTCATTCACTGCATGCTAGACCTTCATGAACCTGGATCCACGACTTTGCTGGTGTAAATTGCTTGTAGTGGGTTCCCTTTGTGTTCCTCCGTAGCTCAGTTCTAGAAAGCTTTAAGTGTGAGGAGTTCCCTCGCCTTGCGAGTGTCTATCAGGCTCCATTGGTCACAGATTGCCTCACTGTCTGTTACATTATTGCTGTAAGACTGGATGAAGTCTCTTCAGAAAACTGGGTTATTTTGATTACAGAAAAATCTTACAACATTTAGTATGTTGTAACTGCATCTGTAGCTTAAAACATAATAGACCCAAGCCGTTGAACTTCATATCTGTATATAGCATGTAATTTGGGATATCTGCAGATAGCTGTAGCAATTCCGTAAGAGCACCTTGGACCATCGTATCAATCAGTAATAAACTTACTTGAAATTTTATTTGGTGGTATTATCTGGAAGGGGTTTTATTAGACTCGGCTTATTGAGCTGTTCATGATGATGAATTTCTGATCGACTTAGTCGTCGTCATTCAAAAACAGAGGTAAGGTTATCCACCTGTTCAATACTACTTACAATGTGTTATCATTAAAATATCACATTTTATTATTCCATTTTGGTGGGTACCGGTTTTGGCATTATATAATGCCATCATCAGCCCAAGATTTAAGCGAGCAAGGACACTTAATAAAATACATATAGATAGCTAGCAATGGTAGTCGCGTTACATCATTAAACATTTGACCACATAATGTCTTTAAAAACACATTAAAATTCTGAAATTCTCGAATTCTAGACTTAAGATAAGAGTTTTTTGTATGTACAATTCAGTATGTTCTTATCACCAAATAATGTTGATTAATGATTTCTATGTATAGAGCTACAAGTTATGTAAGATCTTCATTTTTTCTTTTTTACCATTTATATAGACACCCAGGACTTGTTCAGTTGGTTTTTGAAGGAAGTGTAGGGGGTAAGAACGGTAGGGGTAGGCCAAGGTATGAATATGACAAGCAGATTAGAGCAGACGTAGGATGCAATAGTTACGTAGAAACGAAAAGGTTAGCACAGGATAGGGTGGCATGGAGAGCTGCATCAAACCAGTCTATGGACTGATGACTCAAACAACAACAACATAGTTAAATGACGATTATTCTATTGCTCTTGAACACCATATAGAGTCCTTGAGAACATTCTAACGTGTAAGGTTAAATCCTATATACATAATTATCACATTTTAGAGTATTACTATACAGTATAAAATAGAGAAGACCATTGTACATTCAATGTAAATAAAAATAGTTCCTCTTGGTAAAACTCAGATAGCCATTGTAAACTGGTCAGATGTTTTAGAGCAGGTGGACAGCTTGTTCTTAGTGTAATTGTTGTTGGAAGAATCTTACTGATATGTCTTAACTTGATGAGTCATATAATATTAGAGGCTAAAATTTCAGTAATATCTTCAAATATAGGTGGGTTGAGGCCGAAGGTTGACTTTTTTATGAAACACGATGTTTTCAATGTTCAAACTTAACCTTAGAGGATCTTAATTCAACCGGACCTAAAAGAAAATAATACCTGTGTGGGGATAACATACACGGATCAAGAAGGGTGTTAGACGATTTTTTGAAAAGAAAGAACAGAAACTCACCTCAAGCACCACACTATCAACGAAAGGTTAAAACAGGACTGGCGGGCACCACTGCCGAGCGATGTGTCAGACAACAAGCTGCATGCATCAACGGGGAAACGGGGCGTGCCTTGTAGGGGTAAGGGGAGGTGAGGAGACCTGAGCAGGAGAGTAGGGGCCGGGAGGGCGTGGATTCCGGTAGGGATAATGTGCCAGCGTGTTGCGAACTGTTTTGTGTGTTCGTTGATCTTTTGGAATTTTAAGCTTGCCAATTATTGAAATTAATAAATCAAATAAAATAGTAGGTTTTTCAGTAAGTTCATTAAGATTAAAATTTGGTTTGTAATACTGGTCCAAAAGAATGAAGAATTGCTTTTCTCGCAGGTTCACCCTGCCGAGAAATGTGGTGTTTGGGAGGGTCCACTTATCCTGGGAAGCTGCGGCGAGTTCAAGTCCTTCTTGAATGGGGCCACGCTCAAGTCTAAAAGAGGTCCCTTGTTCAATATTTCAACGATGTCCAAATCGTTAATGCCTTAAAAGTTATGTTAATATTCGTGCGTATGCTGCCCTATTGCTGAAAATCTTTTGTATTTAATGGCGTTTATATGTTTGTTGTATCTGACTTTGAAAGATCTACCAGTTTGCCCTATGTAGACACTGAAACAATCATTACAGTGGAATCTGTACACTCCTGATTTATCGAAAGGATTGGGGACGTTGACCCGGCTAGAATTATTGAATGTATCAAGGTTTCTATTGTTAGTTTTGAAGGCGATTTTTGTGTTTTTCTTTTTGAATATATTGGTAACACGGTAAATATCCGGCTTAAATGTGAAGGTTGCAAATGCTACTGGTTTCATTTTTTCTTTCGGTAAATTGGTCTTGGGTCGATGCTTAAACTTACGTATTATGCGTTCTATGAAACCATGATTAAAACCATTGTGTATTGCAATGTTATGTATAATATTAAGTTCTTTGTTCAGTTCTGCTTTTGACATAGGAACATTTTAGGCATGATGCACTAAAGTATTATAAGTAGCCCGCTTATGGCAAGAGGGGTGTATGGAGTCTTGCTGTATGGTTAAAGTTGTATGCGTTGGTTTCCTATAGATTTTATATTTAAAAGCAAGCGGGAGTCTGGTGATAGTTAGGTCTAAGAAATTGAGTGTATTATTAATTTCAGACTCTATTGTGAACTTAATGTTAGCGTCAATGTCATTGAGATATGCTAGGGTGGTAGCTGCATCGTTGTCACGTTGATCCGCTGGTGATGGCATTATATAATGCCGGAACCGGTACCCACCAAATGGAATAATAAAATGTGATATTTTAATGATAACACATTGTTAGTAGTATTGAACAGGTGGATAACCGTACCTCTGTTTTTGAATGTAAATCTTTTTTCAATACGGACCATTATGAAGTTTTGACGTTAAATAGTCGTCATCAGTCGTATTACTCATTACTGAGTGTCGTGACCCCATTGTTTTGTCTCTAAAGTGTTACATGCTTCACAAAGTGTCGCTATCCAACTCGATCTTCCCTTTTCTTAGAACGTTCTGAAGAGGAAGGCCAGTTATCTTTCTAGCCTGATCTAGCCACCTGCTTGCTGTCCTTCGTGGTCTTCTTGCCTTCTATTTTGCCTTCTGTGATATACTTTTCCAGGTTGTCTCCATCCCTCCTTAAGATATGTCTAAAGAACTGAAGTATTCTTTCACTGACACGTGTAAAGACGCGTTTCACTATCTTCAGCTCTTTGATGATGGACTTATTTGTTCTCCTTTCAGTCCAAGCTACACGTAGCATTCTACGCCAACACCACATCTCAAAGGCATCGATGTGTTCTTTGTCGTTAGACTTGACGGTCCATGTCTCTAAAACCATAAAAAAACCACTGAAAATACTAGTGCTTCAACCAATCAAATCTGTGTGATTTTGGATATTACCCTCTTCTGCAAGATCTTAGTTTACTCATGGCTGCACATCCCAGGACAATATGCCTCTTTATATGTTTCTCACATTTCCTGTGTCACTTATACATGACCCAAGGTATACAAGGTCAACTCCATTCCCTTTAATCCACCTGTGAGGTGCACTTGATTTCCGCAATCAATGATCATGAGTTTGGTCTTCTTCAAATTGATTTCTAATCTGTAAATGAGACTTGCAAGTAAATCTGCAAGCTCATCTTCACCACTGGCAATGAGTGTGGTTTCGTCAGCAAAACACAGGTTGTTGATTTTTTGTCCAGCAATTGAGATAGCACCAGACCAACCATCAAGCTCTCTCCTCATGATGTGCTCGGCATAATATTGGAGAGACAATAAACAGCGTTGTCTTACGCCTTTGGATACACTGAAAAAGTCGTACCTTTCGTTACCACCCTTACGTTTGCCAAGTTACTGTCATAAAGGCCTTCGAGCAGTGGTATGAGATGTGCTGGAACACCAAATTAATCTAATACTTTCCATAGTTTGTCCCACTGAACACAATCAAAAGCCCTTTTGTAATCTACGAAGCAGATAAAAACTGGAACACAAAACTCACAACATTTTTCAATTATTTGTCTTTACCTTCCAGACTTGAAGTAGGGGTTGTCAAATAAGCAGTTCAAGATTGGTTTCTAGAGCATTTAATGTGGTAGCAGAATTAAAGACTATTTCAACCAAAAAGTTAAGGCCCTGGTAATTGATTGTTTCTCCTCTTTTTAGATAGCTTATTTCATTACCAGGGGAACTCAAAACGACCTAGATGTTAGGTTCCTTTAAACAAGAAGTATCATCATTTTCAAAAGTGATTATCAATCAGCTGGCCATGTTTGACACTTATTTCAGTGCTTCTTTTGATGTTCATTTCCAGACCAATTTCCTTAAACTGCGCTGTGGCACTGCTGGTGAATAGTAAAGCAGATTCCTCATTCAAGTCCCGTTTTCTTATTCATTTAAACAGCCTTCTCATTTATTGCTTTAAATAATATATTGCTTCTAAGTACATAACTATGTAATGTTTTATAATTGAAAATAAGTTGTATCTGAAGATGGTCCAACATACTGAAACATGTTGTACTTAAAATTTTTAAAATCAAATTGTAGCATGTTTTAGTATTGACTCATTTGGCTGGACAATAAAAAATGTGATTGTACCAGTAATATTTTAAGAAATATTTGATTTTTTGCCTCTACTGTTAAGTTACTATTACATGATATACAATCTTTTAAATGATGTGGGAATTATCATTTTAGACTGTGGTTAGCCATTTCAAGTCATGTTCGTGGGAGAGAGAGAGAGAGAGAGAAAAAAAAAAACCGGTCAGAATGTTGGCCGACAGGATAGGAGAGGTGGTGATACACAATTTCTAATCACTGGATTGTGTGCCAAAAGCCTGGATTTAATTCTAAACCTCCCCACAGTGTTCATATGGTAAAATTAAATTTATTCATATATAAGGTATGGTGTATTTTTCCATCTTTTCAATACTTCACAATTTCAGCATGAAAAATTAAAAATTGTAGGATGTGTATTTGTCATTCTTTTGACCTCTTTCAGTTATAGATGCACAAGACCTACACAACAGTTTCTGCATTTCGGGACATTATTTCCAGTATTCACGTTATAACAAATTCCAGTCTATCCTTGCTTGGATCACCGCTTGCAGTTGAGGCCGTGGAAGAAATTGCGAAACAGAAGCTAACAGAATTAATGAAGCTATATGATCGTTTACGAGTGATCAATACTCCCATGGCATACTTCTTATTGAAGAACTGTATTTTTATTCAAAAATTTAATTACTTTCTGCTTACCTCACCTCTATGGTTATTTCCTTCATTCCTTGCCCAAGCTGATGATTTGACAGGAAGTTGCCTCGAGTCTCTACTAAATATATAATTTGAAGAAAATAACTGGATCTTGGCGTGTTTACCAATAAGATTTGGAGGCCTTGGAATTCGTAGATTAACTGATATTTCCATTCCCGCTTTTCTTGCTTCCGCTTAGGGAGTATCTGATTTTATCAAGTCTGTGTTCTCTGATTACGGTGATAATGTTGAGATATGCCATATGACTGATACAAGATATCGCTGGAATTTCATGACCCATAATTTGAGCCCTCCAGCATCCCTGGATTCACAAAGAAGTTGGGATATGGTAAACACCTGTCTAATTTTTTACTCTTCGATTCTGTCGTATCCAGCAGAAATTGATCAAGCACGACATGTCGCTCTTCAGTAAAAGGAAGCAGGCTCATGGCTTAAGGCTTTTCTGTCAGCCAGTGTGGGCACACTTATGGATAACACGATGTTTAAAATTACAATCGGCTTACGTCTTGGTTGTAAAATATGCTAATCACATAAGTGCATATGTGGAGCGGAAGTCGACGTTTATGGCCACCATGCTTTTAGTTGCCCTAAAAGTGCTGGTCGATTTTCAAGGCACTGTTCAATTAATGACATTATCAAAAGAGCTTTTACATCTAGCCATGTCCCTTCTGTCCTAGAACAGAGTGGAATTTGTCGTACAGACTGAAAACGTGCTGATTCTCTGACTTTGGTCCCATGGAACAAAGGCAGATTTCTCTTGTGGGATGCCATGTGTGTCGACACCTGAGCACTATCCCATTTGCCTCACTCTTGCAATTCTGCTGGTTCTGCTGCGGAATTAGCCGTGCGCAATAAAAGGGCGAAATACAGAGCAGTAACGGACAACTACATCTTCATGGTATTTGCAGTTGAAACGATGGAGACGTGGTGCCAAGAGGCTAAAAGTCTGATTTCAGATATTGGAAAACAATTATCTACAATCACTAGAGACTCTTCTTCAACAGAATTCCTGAGGCAGCAGATAGGAATTACCATCCAACGAGGAAATGGGCTCGTTTCTGGATAACTAAGTCAATAAATGATGTGTCAATATGAAAACCTTTGTGTTGATTCCACAGTAATTATCGGGTGTGTTCGTATAGAGTGAAAATGAAAAGGCTTGTTGGCTTTTAGTGCTGGGAGTATCCGAGGACAAGTTTGGCTTTCCAGATGCAGATCTTTTGATTTGACACCCGTTAGGCGACCTATGCCTCATGATGATGATGATGATGATGAAATGGACACATACATTCAGCCCCTTGCCAGTGGAATTAACCGAAAGATACTTGACCTTGCCGGAAATCGAATCCGGGACCCCTGTGACCCCTGCGGCCGGACTTCATATGGAGTAGGGATATATGATGCTGTTGATGTCGATTCATCCATCGGATGGGGATGTTAAACTTTGGGCCAGACTCCTTGATGTTATTCGACAGATGTAGGCTGTGTGCCAACTCTCCCTACCTCATTATCAACAACTTACTTTCTGATGTGCAGGTCACCCATGGGTGTCAAATAGAAAGACTTGCACTAGACGAACTGAACATGTCCTTGGACATTCCCGTCACTAAATAAATAAATAAATGGCCTTGTCCTGTTGTGATGGATCATGCTGTGTGTTAATTGAATTGTGTTTGTTTGCTTGTATATGATGTCATTTAATAAAATAACTATTCCTTTAATTGGAATATTTTATATTTCCACCATTCAGTACTTAGTAAGATATAAATACATTTGTTAGAATACATTTCAATCTGTGAAGGAATAATTATTTTATTAGTTAAAGTCAGTACGGAACAGACATGATCTTCATCAGTTGTAGTTACGATGTCATTTGACATGTTTGAGTGGTCATAATACTGACATTCATTGATTGGTGTAATAGCTGAACAAGTACTCTGTATAAACATGTATTTTGATATGATTGCACTGAATAATGGGTTCAAAGGTAACTGGTAGTTCAGTTGCTCTGAGCTCTTCTCAGAGTCTTTATCATGAAGATACTCCTAACAAGGAAGTGAAAAAGAAGTATTACCTAGAACTGGCTGGTATCTAATCTTATAGTAGCAACACTTGATATAATGAGGTTTTTTGTCTTTTGTGCTGTCATTTCTCTCTGATATCTGATACTGCAGGAATGTGGGAAAAATAATTGTAATCAGTGATTCGTAACTACAGGTGTATTTGGATTACTCATTCTTTGTGGAAAGGAAATGTTATCTGCTCTTGAGGCAGAACATATGGACTCCTAGATTGAGTGAATATCTTCAGAAAATAACTAACACTACCTTCTGATTGCAAGACACGAATTATTTCCAAACATGAGTAAAGTTGTTATTCTTAAGAGAAACCATTGATGTGAATCAGAGTAAGGTTTCCTGTCAGGATAACAGGAGTTTGGTTTGAAGGGAAGATAAAATGCCAGGTATTATTTTAACTTAGAGAAACGCTTGCTTGGTATATGATAGCCATCATAAATTTACAGTTTCAGTTTCCTGGGTACTGTTGATTTCCATACTCCTCTATTATTCACAAATACCTTGTTCTTCATGACATAACACAGTGTCCTCCCACTACGAATGTCAGTCAGACTAGTGGTCATAAACAGCAAGAAATTATATAGAAATAATTATGTTTATTGATGGAAAAAACAATGTTACAGAGTTGCTAATGTGTAACTAAGAAATTTTTTCATAAGGTATAATGTAGTAGTTGGTAATGTAAGTATCTCGTACAGTATTATAGGACAAACAGGCTAAGCTACCTAATGATTGATTTTTGTACATATCATTTTCTAGCATTTTTTATAATATATCTCTATTCAATTTATTCACATTTCTCACCAGTCTTTTTGCAGTGGTCTATGGAAAGCATAGTTTGTTGCTTACATGACACAAAGAGGAGAGTTGTAGAGGGGTGCTCCTGTATCCTGCAGTTGCACCACAGGACAGAATGTAAATACCCTTCCTCACATTATTCCCAAGAAAGAAAGAGATCAGTGCAGTTAATTTATTCTGTATAAAGTTTCTCCCACCAGTGTTTAGTAGTTTGGAAAAAAATTTAATGTTATCAAACATGACCATCAAAATTCGAGGTTAAATCATAAGCAGCAAAGATGTTAATTAAACAAGAAGACTGTCATCTGTGAAGCAGGTCTTTTTTCACAGTTTTAATGCGTTCCCTTTAAAAAGAAAACTGTTTACTAAAATAAGTAGACTCAATCATAATTCCAGCTCTTGCAGCAAATTTTCTGAAACTAGAATATTTTGGGGATACATTTTTTAAATAGCATAGTGTAAATGAGTAATTTACGCACATATTGGTAATTACAAGATATTAGAATTGGTAAATGTAGTTCAGTCTGAAATGCACATTTTTGTGGATTTCTTTTTTTTAATTAGGTTTTGAAACAAGCATGTCTAAAGGTTTCGTCACACAGCAATAAATACTGTAAACAACACAATATTGAGCAAGAGTTAGGGGGTAAATCTGGTGCTGCTGGAGCTACAGGACCTTTTTCTTTTTCTTTTTCTTTTTTTTCTTTTCTTTTCTTTTCTTTTCTGAAGAATAGGGAGTTTCTACTTCTTTGTTATGTTTGTGTGAGTCCAGGGGCAGTTATTAACAAGTACACATTTTGTGACCACTGTTCTTGATGATATCCATCCAGCAGAATCTAGAGCTTCCGACCAGACATTTTTTCATTCTCTCTCTCTCTTTCAGAGTATATTATAGCTATACAGGCACGGCTTCATAATACGATCTGCAGAACCACCAGAATGAAAGATATACAGCGATTTGCGATCCCATCCTTCATATTGCAAGTTAGAATTGAAGGCACCAGACCAAAAGGCAGAACAACAAGTAGATGGTTTGACCAGCAAAGAAGATCACCAGTCTACCTCTTCACAATATCTTAAGAAGAGCTGAAGACCGCTCAGGATGGAAAAATCTCTTTAAGGATGCAGTTACTAATGAAGTGAAGAAATGTGGTTACGACGCTCAGCAATGAGTAAACCGATTGTTGTTGTTGTTGTTGTTGTTGTTGTTGTTGTTGATGATGATGATGATTAAGTCACAGATCGATACCCATTCAGATACTGGTGATCTAGCAATCCTGTTTGGGTCTGCGAACGATAGAACATTAGGTTGTAAGCATGAGAACACACTTAACAACAACTTTTTCTGATACGTGACCCAAGAGTTGCCCATAAGATTCTGTATGAACTTCACGCCATGCAGCGCGGTTGGCCTATTCGTGCGTATTGGAGGAGCTGTGCCTGCGGGGTCGGAGGACTAATGCACAGAAGCTCAATTGGCGCTTCCCAGAAGCAATTCAAAATTAGATTTGTCTGTTACACTTATGCAATGGACTGGGCAACACAGAGCAGAACCACCATCATCATTCAGCATAAGCAGTCACTGAGCTATACCTTACGCTTCTCGTCCATTGGAAGCGGAAACATGTGAACTGCGAGTTCAGACGAATCTGTGCAAAGTCTGTTTGTCTAAAATCGTGCGTACGCTATCGTTCTTTGGTTGCGTATTCGGCCGAGCTATTTGAGGTAATGGTGCTTCCTGAAGATTTATGTGATATTTATGCATTAGGCACCCCTCTGCTAGCAAAAAAGAGCTCGGAAAAGGTGACGGTAGAGGTTAAATTATATTTTATCGAAAAGACAAATGTTTGGTGAATGTTCACGTATGTGGGTTGATCTGGAAAAGGACAAGAGACAGTAGGGCTAGTTAGGTTATTTTCACCTGAAATGTTAAAAATTTCGTTGCATATTCAACAAAGTACCATATCAGTTAAAAAAGTACAGTAACTGTTGAGAAACTGTTTCACCTGAAGAATGTCTAGCTGTAACTTTGAGATAAGCAATGTTCATTTTGAAGTGGGAACCTGGGGAATTTTTCCCCCTATTTTTTCCTCTTTTAACATTCCTTTCATAATTCCCAACCAGGCAAAGGAAATCTCTGATTCCAGAGAATGTTCTGTATCATTACAAATTATGTTTTTGCAACAGTGAGAGGTAATAGAAATAGTGGAAATGATTCTCTGTCATCAGTACGGTAAAGCTTGGCTCGAGTGAGTTTGTGTGAAGTCTCGTTGTCAATTCACAAAATGATAACTTTGATCTAAAATGAGAAACTTCATCTAGATTTTCTATGATTCGAACACCGGATGCAATCATTCATTACGTACAGCACTTTTAAAACCTATTTTATAAACAATAATCAGATGTAGATATGAAGTGATGTGTTAGGTCATCAGCCCAGAGGCTGGTTGGATCCTCAAATAGCATCACCAAAGGTTATGCAGTTATAAGGAAAACTCCAAAAACCAATGGCAGCACCAAAATGAGGCATACTAGGCAAGATGAGGAGTGAGGTAGTTTGCCATTGCTTTCCTCACATGAAGTGATTGGACGGTAAAATATAAAAGAAATGCTGCTAGAGTTCCGAATGAAAATTACACTTCGAACTTGTAAATAATCTTCAAATATAAGAATCAAGTAAAGTTGTGTATGACGACAGACCGATTATATTAATATAAATTTAAAATGAGTTAACCTCTGTCTTGCACCAAAATATTAAAAATATGTTTATATATTTGAGATTGGCTCTTTATTTAAATCCTTAACGTGGAAATTGACAGAGCAAATGTAGAATAAAGACTTGTGCTCTTTGAATCCAAATATATAAACAAAATAAAACAGAAATAGTCACCATAGCAAGTGGAATGTTCAATATTTAAGTGGTGTCTCAGTCTTCTGTAAGAGAGTCAATACAGTCGTAACTTGCCTCATGAAAGGTATACTTCAGTGCTTCATAGTACCACATGTCATGTGACCCTCTTAGACTGATTCTGATGGTTCGGTCTGCTTCCGCTTCGAGCGCCAGTGCTGTGCCACGTCCAGAGAGCCATCTGGTGACTAATGAACATATCATTTCCACTTCTATTATAACGTCTACATTTCAAAAAGTCATTGTTTAAGAAGCCTTTCTCGTGGACAGTCGAGATTTTCTTCTGATGACACAGAGCACAGTTCTCTGCGAAACGTAAAGAATTTCACCTTATTTTCTTGACACGGCATAAGCCCAAAAGCCTATACAGTATCATGTCTGTATATAAAACAAAATTTATCTGCTTCGCCCATTTCTACCGCCACCTCACTACATAACTTCTGCACATCCCGCATGTGGTAATTAACTCTCATTGGTCCCATAAATACTTCCAATCTTGGACCAGAAGTATCAGCTTTTCAGTATTGATGGTAAAATGCAGCTCTTTGGCTGAAAAATCCAATCCAATCTGGATAGTCTGCAGTTTGCAGGTATTCGTGCGTTCACTGACGAACAAGGCTGGTTCCAATGGACGCAGTCCTACATGACTTAAGCGGTTTGGATCGTTCTGCCATTTCCGTGTGTGTTTGTAAGAATTCATCATCGCAGCTTTTCTCAGGTTTCTGTTTCTAGTGGACGAGAGCCCCTACATATAAATTATACAGGGAGAAAGCTTTCGGATATTGGCAGACTCTCACAATTGAACACATCATTAAAAGCAAAGTATATCATCATAATATTCTTTAATCTTGGAACTGTGGCTGGTTGAACTGTCAAGTGCTAAAGTTATTTTTTTCCAGGGTACTGGATAACAGAAAACAGTATTTACAGTACATCCATCTTATTTCTAATATTAATCATATCATACACCAATAGGAGTCTGAAAGACTCTTCTGTATAATTGTGCTGACATAGCAATTGACAGAAAGAGGAACATAGGCTTCATTATCGACCCGACTGTGAGGTTTGAAGGAGCAAATGCACAATTAGAAGAGATTGATGCTGAGAAGAATGGGCACTACAAATCCTGCTTTAAATATCTGGAGGAGAAATGCAACATCCTGCTATGGAACTGGGAGATGATTGAGCTACTGTTCATTGCTCGGAGTAATATCCAATTCTGCGTGAACTTGTTTTGTACAATTTGTTTTACGTCACACCCACTCAGATAGGTCTTATGGCGATGATGGGATGGGAAAGGGCTAGGAGTGGGAAGAAAGCGGCCATGGCCATAATTAAGGTTCAGCCCCTGCATTTTTCTGTTGTGAAAATGGGAAATCACAGAAAACCATCTTCGAGGCTGCCGACAGTGGGGCTTGAACCCACTATCTCCCGGATGCAAGCTCACAGCTGTGCGCCCCTAACCACACGGTCAGCTCGCCTGGTGCGTGAACTTCTTTCGGAGTTTTGGCATTAGTGTTTTGGAACCAGAAGAGATTGACGCTAATATTCTCAGGGACTCTTTTCAAAATTATCATCACTATTTGCATAGTATGACAAATATCAAATGTTATAAAAGTTTCCACTTGGGAATAGCTGCCTCTTTAGGGAAATCAGAAAATATTAAATTAATGAATAAGTAACATACCTTTTAAATTCAAAATTTTATTTAAATATTGTTTGGAAAACTAATTGTGAGGCTTTTTTTCTTACAGAAACCCTTCTACAAGGTCAGCTATCCTTTATGGCTATTTTCTCTCTCTCTCTCTCTCTCAAAACAGAGGCCTAAATTTTCCTCATTTTCTCCACTGTCACAGCATCTCTTGGCATCATCTGAAATTTCCTCAGCCTTGTATATTGTCATTAATATACAGAGGGCACCAAGTTCACAGATGTTAAAAAAAATCTAAAAGTTCAACCTTGTTCGATTTGAGAAAATATTGAAAACAATGTAATTACTTCAAACTATCAAAATGAAGTATGGAAATCAATAAATCAAAGTTTCATTGATCTATATGCCAAGTTTCCCAGCATTTGGATGCTATAAGTGGAAAATATAACCAGCTATTTGTACCAGAATTCTTGAACACCTATCGATGTGCTTGGTGCTGGCAACAGTTAGAACGTAAATGTCAGTCAATGTGTTACATGAATACGAGGTGCGGCAATTAAATTACGAGACTGCCCCCTTCCTACTCCATGGTCGCATGGTGGGAGGTTGTCATTGGAATCTAGTTGACCTTGATCCTTCCTGAGCAAGCACACTTTGTTTCGTCATTCTACCTGCTTTAGTTTGCTTTTGAGACTTGGTTGTAGCGGACGCTGTTGTGTAGTTGTGCCGCGATCGTGGTGGACATAAAATTAGAGCAGCGCATTAACCTGAAATTCCTAGTGAAATTAAAGAAATCACCCACGGAATGTTTTCAAATGTTAAAGGAGGTGTTTGGTGACAATGCTATGTCACGTGCACGAGTGTTTGAGTGCCACAAACAGTTTTCTGAAGGTCGGGAAGAGGTTGAAGATGATGAATGTCCCAGACGACCTGTGACTGTCAGAAGTAAAGGAAAGGTCCAGAAAGTCAATGAAATTGTGCAAAAAGACCGACGTCAATACTATAAAGAAGTCCTAATCAAGCTAAGGGAAAGGGTAAGGAAGAAAAGACCAGATGCATGGAAGAACGGCTCATGGATTCTTCACCAAGACAACGCACCAGCCCACAACGCCCTGTATGTGAAGCAGTTTTTAGCTGAGAAGTGCATTCCTGTGCTAGAATATCCTCCGTATTTGCCTGATCTTGCTCCATGTGACTTTTACCTCTTCCCAAAAGTGAAAAGTGTATTGAAGGGAACACATTTTCAGTCTGTGGAACACGTAAAAGTAAAAACGGCAGAGTTGTTGCGCAGGGTGACAAAGGATAACCTACAGCATTGCTTCGAACAGTGGAAGGCACGTATGCAATGGTTTATAGATAGGGGAGGGGGGAGTATGTTGGAGGGGATAAAAGTGTATTGTAACTTTGTTTGCAATAAATCACATTTTTCACATCAGTCTCCTTATTTAATTGCCGCACCTCGTATGTTAAGGTGAAATCCAGTGGTAGTGGTGACAGTTGCGAGTTCTTTGTTATTTGTGCTTATTTCAGCTCTTAAAGTATATCCAAACATTATTCTGAACTATGTGATGTATGTTTGTTGCAGATACGTTTCAAACGGACACAGCTATTAGTAAATTCAATGGACAGGTGAGCGAACGAGAATTGGAACCATGGGAAGGACCCGGCTGTAATGGGGACGAGTGCGAATTAGATGCTGTCAACGCGGTAAGTAATTCTCTTCTGTAAACATTCTATTGGTTCTCATGCTTTTAAAGGCTGATTTACTTTTGGATTCTTGTTTTATCATAGAAAGAAAGAAAGAAAGAAAGAAAGAAAGAAAGAAAGAAAGAAAGAAAGAAAAAAACAAGATGGTGGTTGTTGTTGTTGTTCCTCTGTCACTGTTATCCATGGGACTACTTTTCCTGCATGGAGGAAGTTGATGTACACTTACTTTTGTTGTATGTTTAATTAAGTGAGAGAAAATTACTTTTTAATTTTTTTAAAAATGTATATGGGATAGATCATCTTTCAAAAATGTGATAAGTTAATTTTAAAATCCTTGTGCTTTGAGGACTCCTTGCTTGAACAGAGGACACAGAGGCATACTGGCACTTCATATTAAAATTAACTGTTGAAAGTAGTGACCTATACCACTTTTTATGTTCGGGCGTTTGAAGTTTGGGAAAGTAGAGTGAATGCATAATCTATATATATAGAGCAGAATGTCTGCCTGTATGTTCCTTATACAAATCCATACCGTTCCACCAATCTGAACCAAATTTTGTATACTTACCTTTTAGGACCCTGCAGGTAACCCCGTGTACAAGAAATTTTAACATTCCTCTCCATTCCCTAAATTTAGGCCCTTTGGCAAATTAACATAAGCTAACAAAGGCAAAATATTCAATTTGTGATATAAGGACAAGACAGAGCTCATTTTAAGCCTCATGACACACAGAACAAAACTCGGTGAGGCCCCATGGGCCCTGAAAACAATGTTTTAAGGGCCTAAAACCAGCCGTTTTGGAGATATTGGCATCACGCTACCCCGCTCTAGGAATTGGATGAAGAAATGACCAGCAGTAACCATGGCAACGTCAGTTGAAGTATTCTGCAGTAGGATACAGGCCTGGTGTTCAAAGTAGGCACGTGCATAAATGTAGGCTAGGCCAAGGAGAGATTCTTCTACACATGTGACTGTCTCGAAAAAAGCACTGTAGCGGTAAGCCACCCTACGGATTGGGGTCGGGAAGGGGTGACGTATATAAAAATAATTGAAAGTAGAGTCAAAACCATAGGTTTTGGGGTCGCTGAGATGAACAGTGACACTCCGTTTAAGTCCAAGTTCAGTTCTCGTCGGCATGGGGGTGAGAAGGGCTGAAAAAAGTCCAAATTGGCCCAGTTTACGGATTTATGTGTGTGCGGGTGAGGAAAGGGAATGAAGTATAAAAGTAATAGGAAACAACCAATATAAAAGTAGAATCAATCGTTTTCGGCATCGCTGAGATGAATACTCACATTCCAGATGTCGTTTAAGACCAAGTTCACCCACATCGGCATGGGGGTGAGAAGGGATGAAAAAGAAAATATCCAAAATAACCGAGATTATGGATGAATGTATCTTCCAGCATAGCTTTCAAAAAACAAGCAAAAAATCACTGTTGGGGGCAGGACTCCCCTAACTCCGTGACTCTTTGGATGCCGATTAACTCATACTTCAGGCCCAGTCGGAAACGAGGTTGAGAAGCAGTGAAAAAAAAGAATGTCCAAAATGACTGAGATTATGGATGTATGTGTTATATTCCAGCATAGCTCTCAGCTAAAACTGGTGTACACATGACTTACTATACTCTCTGGAAAAAATTACGTGGTGTAAGACACCCGGAGGGGATGATACTAAAAAATAATCGAAGACGACGAATATTACTGTCAAATCCATAGATTTTCCGGATCGCTTAGATGAATACTGACACTCCGGATGCCTTTAAGTTGAAGGTCATATCGCATCACAGCTCTCAACCAAACTCGGTACGGATATGAGTTACAATCTCGAAAAGATGCTGTAGGGATAAGCCATCCTTGGGGGAGGGGGTGACGGAAAATAATCCAAAACAGCCAATATTAGTGTCAAATCCATAGTTTTCAGGGTCACTGAGATGAAGAGTGACACTCCTGATGACGTTTTAGTCCAAGTTCAGCACCCATCGGCATGGTGATTCAGAAGGGGTGCTAAAGAAAATGTCCAAATTTACGTAGATTAATGTTCATTACACTGTTTTTGGTGTCGCTCGGCTGATTGGTGACAGTCCCTGTGACGGTTGGAATCATGTACATCATATCTATAATGTGACACGTAAATACATTACGTTATAACTTATTTTTATTATTGTTTGAAAGGGTCAGCTGCTTCCCAGACAATCTGGGCTGCCACAAGGAAATCCTTTAATACACAACAGGAAAATAATTTCAAGCTAAAATGTAAAAGTATACACACAAGAATATTTCAATTTAAAAATTTACAACACTATCGGCGGCCCTGAAGGTGGTTTTCCGTGGTTTCCCATTTTCACACCAGGCAAATGCTGGGGCCACGGCCGCTTCCTTCCAACTCCTAGGCCTTTCCTATCCCATTGTCGCCGTAAAACCTATCTGTGTCGGTGCGACGTAAAGCCCCTAGCAAAAAAAAAAAAAAATTACAGAAGAGTTCATAAGCAATCAATCAACATCACAATTAAGAAAACTGTAAAAGATTTAAACACTTGAAATAAGTAATACAAATCCTAAAAGTAAAAGGTGTGAAAGAGAAAATTACTTAAATTGTAGATGTACGTGTGTGCTATATCTTCCAGAATAGTTCTCAACCAAACTTCTTAGAAATACGAATTACTATCTCGAAAAGATACTGGAGGAGTAAAACACCTTCTAGCAAAGCTAAGGGTGGCAATGACATACCAGAATAATTGAAAACGACCAATATTAGCGTCAAATCCATAGTTTCCGTGGTCGCTGAGTTGTATTGGGGCACTCTGGATGCCGTTTAAGTACCAGTTCAGCCGTGTAGGCATGGCAAAAAGTGGTGATGAAGAAAATGTTTAAAGATACCGAGATTAGTTTGATAAACGAGAGAAAAAAATCTATAAGACTTGAAATTAAACACAACAATAACTTCTAAACTACAAAATAGTTCTTAATCTGTCAACGTCACAACAACGAAACCTACAGAAATTCTCTTCACACATAAATAACAAGAAATAAAAATACCTAAAGGAAACAATAAAATGCCCGGGCAGCACTGGGTAATATAGCTAGTGTTTGATAAAGGAAGAAGCTGAAAAGAATATTAAAAGAAAAAATAAATATGGAATCTTGTGTGGTAGAAAAATGCCGATACTACTTACAGTACAGATCCTTTTAGTGATACCTGAGCTCCCTAGTGCTGAATCGGTAGACCTCGGTTATCTTTGATATTCCTATTGGCAACCTTTGAAACACAAACTATGAATCGCTTATGCATCACTGTGAGACATCTGGTTTACACTTTACGTACTAGCCCTGTTGTTGTTTACACAGCAAAGCCGAACTATAGAATTCTTGCTAGGAACAAGATTCGCATTGAGAAATGTTGTATAATGTGTGTGTGACACAGTTGTTGGCTTAAGATAATAAAGGTTTAGAAAATTGATATTGATTGATCATATTATCGATTCAATTCAGATTTAATTTCCATTCAGTTGGCAGTATAACCGGAACTGGGGAGCTCCCTCCTTACTCCTCAACCCTGTAAAATCTGGTATCAGTAAAAGGTTTGTGCACTGTAAGTGAATGTAGGACGTAATTTAGAAAGTGTGTTTTGGAGAAGCAGGAGAAGACAAAAAAGTCTTCTTCTTCTCCTTCTTCTTATTATTATTATTATTGTTCCGAGGTCTCTGTGGAACAGCAGAGGTGAAAGAAGGTGCGGTCTGGAATGGGTCTAACTACAAGTTCAAAAGATGAATTAAAATTTCAACAAAGGTTATATTTTCTTAACAATGGTAACATAGAATTTGAAAACTTAACAAGCCAACAACAAGCCAAAATCAGATTCAAAGAAATTACAAGTGTTAGGGGATTATTACAAGGTGTGGGCTTCGAGCCCCACAATCACAATCCTTGAGCTATTAGCCCAACTTTACCAAGGTACAAAATTGAACAAAGGGGCAGAAAACCCCATCATGCCAAGGAGCACTTGCTCCAAATTACAATGCTAAGCCTCCTAGAGGCACACAGAAATCAAATTTAGGAAAGAGCAGACCCGCTCTCGAAGTTCAAGCCTATCAAAGGCCACAACGAATTTCACTTCTATCTGCTCTCAAGGCACACAAAGAAACAGGGATATTTAATACCCAACCTACAGGGCCTTCGCAATGAAAATAAAACAACAGGTTAAGTTACTGGCCCAAAGTGCAGAGGACTGGAGGCGTGAACTTGCACTCCAAATACTCTTTTAAAACCTAAGTGGCTCTAGGCCGATACACAGGGGCTAGTCCCAAGCTAGGGAGGTGACCCGTATGAGAAAACTTTGATACATTAAGGAAGAGAAGAAACGGTTATAAAAACGTGGTCACCTCAATTTCAGAATGAAGGGGAGTTCGAGAGGGTAAAGCACTCTCTATCCCCGCTTTACAGTGAAAGAGATTTGTAGATTTTACATAGACAGAAAAGGAATTTACATTTTAAAAAGATGGGTTACATATTAAAGGATTCAAACCCTCCCCGAGAGTTAGACTGCTGAGCTAGCAAGAAATAAAGATGTTAAAAGGCCATTCATTACCTTGTAGAAGAACTGCTGCTTGAAGAAAGAGGCGCTTCCCGCCCCCTGCTACGTATCCACACACTGAGTTAGATGTTATACTAGTGGCCCTGAGACAAGAAAATCAGCAGTTTTTATACCCTCGTGGAAAATTCGAGACCTTTCAGGAATGAGAAGACACACCCCCCAATTTTATTGGATAGCTTAGAGCTACATATCCATATCGAAGAAGACATACATGATTGGCTGAAAATTAATTAAAGACATTTGGGATTGGCTAAGTTCAAAACTGGCGGAAGGAAGGATTAATATTGCCAACCCAAAAAATAAAAGAACAAAATTTAGTAAAGACAACATCTTTTGAATACAAAATTTCTTCAAGAAATTTCATTCCTTCGCACCAGAGTGCGTAACCATAGTTTTTAGTAGAGACATCTGGTAGAGAACATCCACACTTCTTGATCAATTACAAACAAAAACACATCAAAATTCACACAGAGCCATCTTCGGAGGAACTGTTGCGTTAATACAGTTTTTTTAAGTTCAGGCTTTCTCCTGTAGAGGAGTTTCAGTTGGCGCAATATTTGAACTAGCGGTGTGGAGGTGTACCGCCCAGTACAATTATTATTATTATTATTATTATTATTATTATTATTATTATTATTATTATTATTATTATTATTATTACCACTGTACACACTGTGCTCTGTTGTAATTTTAACTTAGTTAAAACAGTTATTTGTCCAAGGGCACTATATGAAACCTGGAAGTAGATGGCAGACATCCTTGCAGTCGACTGAAACAGTACTGGAATGACATATTCATTGCAGATACGAATATCGGTGACCTTTGTCTCAAGGATACATAATTTCCCCTTCTGGCAAACTAACAAACAGGCAAATTGTCAAAAAATTAGGAGAACTGAATGAAGTTGTGATTACTCATCACAAATCAATTTTTATACTTAATGATTGGTTTTTTGTCTTAGTCATACAGAACGAGCTGCAGATGTGAGACTTTGTCAGAGGGTAGACATTATATAAATAATTAATAAAATCTAGACCAAAACTTTAGAACTACAGGTTCCCTAGTTCGTCTCTTTCGCTAGTTTGCCGTTGTGGGGAAGACATAATCATGCTAAATGGCATTCCAAAATCAGAATAGCAGACGCTACTTAGAAGGAGGTCATTGTTAAAAAATAGTAGTAGTAGTATTCACAAGATGGTATGAAAAATGGGAAGTTGTAACCTGTAGACATGGAATAGAAGCAACTCTAGTAACTCCTGACACTCCTCGCAAATTGAAGCATTCTCCGTTGCATAGAACCATCATTCACTGTAATTTAATGAGTAAGATATTCAAATGTAAAGTATTATAGACCAAGACACTTCATCATAGACCCAACTGTTCGGTTTGAACACCACAAATGCCCACCAGAAGAGGTAAACATAGAGAAAAAAGAGATTTACGAACCCACAATCCCCTATTACAAGTCCAAATACAGTCTTGAAGAAATGAAGTAGTAGGACTAATGGTTGGAGCACGCGGCACCATACCTCGACACTTCGCCGACACATGGAAGCATTTCCAGCTACCCCTGGAGGGCATACACGAAAGAGTTATGATAGCTCTCTGAGTTTCCATTATTCTCCTAAGGCACTACATATTCAGCGCATAATGTCGTTACTGATAAGAACTTAAAAAATGAAATATTTTATGTGTTTATTCTTTTGTAACGTATCCATCACATGTGAGCCTTATTACCTTGTCATTCATGGCAGCCTGTAATACAAGAGGTTGGTTTTAGTTTCTAAAATAATAAACCTGTGTGTATATATATGCAAAGTAGGTCTGATTTATGTGGTATGTCTCCTGTCAGTTTGTTTTTATACTTCATTGCCATGAGGTAGCCAATTTTTTTGTGTTTGAGATAGGCTGTGCTCTAGTCCTTTGCAGTTATGTAGATAATATTGAAAATTTAGCCTATTGTTTGTGTTAAATATTCCTGTTTGGAATGTTCGTTGTAAACTATTGATTCATACATTTGTTAATTAGACATGTATGATACCTCTATAGTGCTATTAAAACAACATGCGTGTTCTGACAGCTCTCAACGTGGTAGTAGCAGGTGGCAGTTACTATGGCAACCAGTACACGCCTCCCATTTAAGTCAATCCCAGCTTGACATGCACGCTCCCTTTTTCCACCCCTGCTGTCTTAATGCTTCAAGAGGCGGTCGGTCCAAGTTCCACATTGCCAATTTTTTATTTTATAAATTTATTTATTTAGTGTATGGTTTTACAGATACAGCACACAATGATTTTGAAGAACAAACTACATATTTATATCCAGGTTATTTATATAGCTAACTGTCTCTGGAAGCGCATGAGCAAAGTTACTGATATCGCCACTGTACTTTCTTTTTGGACATTCGCTGATAATGTGCAGGATGGTCTGTTTGGAGGCACCACAGTCACAGTTAGGCGTAGGAATTCTTTTTCACTTGTAGTGGAAATCTGCGCAGTTACCATGGCCCGATCGTATCCTGTTAAAAAGTAGACCAGGTTTTCCGAGGAAGCTCAAATCCAGGTGGCAGTGACAGTCCTAAGTGTGGCAAAGTTGACTCAGGTCTAGTATCTTGTCTTCCCTGCCATTCCTTAGTAATATTGAAGTTGGTATTCTTCAGTTCTATTGCAGTTCTTACTGGTGGATTTCAGGACCTTGGACGATTCAGATGAACATCGGTTATGTCGACATTTATTGGTAATTGGGGATTATTTATTAATTTCTTAAATTCCCTGAGGAGAGCGTTTTTACGTCGAAGATCTGGTGGGGAGATATGGCTGAGAATAGGTAGACAATATGTGGGTGTAGACCTTATTGTGCCAGTGACGAGACGCATCGTGGTGTTGAGCTGCGTATCTATGAGGTTGGTGTGAGGGCTATTCAGCCAGACAGAAGCGCAATACTGAGCAGCCGAGAACACAAGTCCCAAAGCGGTGCATCGGAGTAAAGTTGCTGTTGTACCCCAAGTTGTACCACATAATTTTTGGATTACATTGTTGGGAGTTCTTACTTTGGATTGGACGTTACGAAGGTGTTGTCTAAAGGAGAGTGTTATACTGTATCTAAGGTAACTCCTAGGTATTTAGGGAATTTATTATGTCTCAATAACTGATTTCCAATGTACACCTGCAATTGTTTGTTGCCAATATAGTATACCGTAGCACATGTGGCTGGTTTATATAACAGTGTCTACTTTGAGTGATACCATCTGTATAGTGTGTTTCTGAAATCAGCTTAAAATGTATAGTGTTATTGTCAACAAGAATAATTAAAGAAACACCTAATCGATACTTTGTTTTTTGCGTTGGGCAAAATTAAATAAACATTATCACTCACAGAATATGTTTCGACCACTTGGTGGTCATCATCAGCTGTAAAAGGAAACTTAGATGAAAAATACTGGACAATAAGCACAATCGTTAATCTTTAGGTTATGGAAAAAATATTTGCTGTGTTGATTGTTTGATTGGTAAAAGTTCTTTGGTATCTTCTTAGTTAAAAATGGCGGTCATCTGGTTATGGCAGCTTGCCTCACATTATGTATCATATCTTAGAAAGATGTTTAATCTGTGCTGCCTTGGGGATCTGTCTTTGTGCACAACCTAGTGTAGTAGCGATGTGACACGGTTTGATTGTTCGTGCAATCCATCGGAGAAATGGGAAGTGGAGTTGCTTCGTCATCTAGTACGTCACGTGAGAGAGGAGGGAGACTTGGCTGTGCATCCGCGACGTCGTGCTTGATTGTTTCACTTGTTCGTCTTACTCGTCTTCTGTCAATCCATTCCATATATTTACTGATGTGCTCGTATAAGAGGTTTTTTTGCTCATTCATTTCATTAAGATTCCATTCCCCGTTCTCTAAGTTATCAAGAAGAATGTAGATGTTTTCTAGGTTGTTCATTAGCGTCCCTTTATTGATCTTACTTATGATTTGAAGGTCCTGTTTGATATTAGTGAATTTGTGGTTCGCTTCTTTCATATGAGCTCCCATAGCAGAGAATCTTCTGTACTTCTCTGCATTGACATGTTCCTGATATCTAATTATGAAGTTCCTTCCTGATTGTCCCACACATGTTTTTTTACACTGAGTACATTTCAACTTATAAATGCCTGATTCTTGGAATTCGTCATCTTGAAGTTTATTGACTCTATTGTGATTAAAGAATCTATGTTTCATATTGTTTTTGGTTGAAAAAGCTACTTTGGTGTTGTATTTCTTAAACAAATTCGTGATTTCATAAATCCTCGGGTTATTAAAGGTGAATTTGACGTACCTCTTAGTGTTTTCTGATTGCTGCTTAAGTTTAATTTGTTGTTGATATTTGCATTTAGAGATGATTTTGTTGATGAATTTCAGACTGAAACCATTATGCAGGGCTTGTTGACGAATGAAAGATAGTTCCTTCTTCCTGTCAGTTTCTGTTAGCGGTATTTTGACAAAACTATTGTAAGCAGATTTCTTTTGTGAAGTGGGATGTAATGAATCGCTTTTTATTGTGGTCAGTGTAAAAGTAGGTTTTCTGTAAATTTTAAACTGGAAATTGTTATTTTTCCAAATTGTTTGAATATCTAGAAAATTGAGTATACCATCTTCTTCTTCTTCGACTGTGAATTTAATGTTAGGATCTAAACCATTTAAAATATTTAGGATATTTAGACTGTTATTGAGTTCTCAATTTATTATGGCATAGTTATCATCAACATATCGTAGCCATAGATCCAGTCCTTCAATGTGGCCTACTATCTGAGTGTGTTTCAAATAATCGAGGTATATGTTAGCTAAAATTCCAGAAGCCGGTGCTCCCATTGGTAATCCGTCCTGCTGATATATTTTATTATTAAATGAAAAGAAATTATGGTTCAATACGAAATCCAGGATAGTTAAAAAGTTTTCTATTTCGGGTTTACTGATACGTTTGTAATCCAATAAATTCGTTTTTATAATCTTAATAGTGTCTTTTATAGGAATGTTCGTGTACATATCCTTAATATCGAAGGAACTTGTTACGTGAGAAGAAATTAATTTGAAATCTTTAACAGCATTGCAAAACTCCTTGGAGTTTTTTACTGAGGTTTTGGCATAAAAACGTAGTTTTGGGTCAAGAACTTATGAATAAATTGGGAGATTTTGTATGTGGGACTTTTCCGAAAATTATTTACAGGTTTCATAGGTACGTCCTTTTTATGTAATTTAGGCATAGCACTCGCTTTAGGAAGTCCTGGATTCATATCAAAGCACTTCATTGGCAAGTATTATCTTTCCTACGCATGAGAGTGTTTACAAGTTTTGGAAGACTACCGAAATCCATCAGTTAAACGTCACTCTTAGTACGCTCGCGCTGAAACTATATATTGAAATCATCTCTCGAAGATATATTGATCAGTCTCTTATACTAACACCATCAACAACTTGCTACTAAATAAATACTATATATATATATAAAACTAAATTTTGAAAAGAAAAACCTTGTGAAACTTAACTTCTTCCGCCTGCGTTTCTGTACTGGGACAGCTGGTCTCCCGTTCTCCTACAGGACGGTCATCTCCGGGTTACCGCTGCATAACGTCCGCGCTGTGGTCTCAAGCCTCGGGTCTGTAGGAATAGCTGGTTAGGGTACCGCCAGATGTAAATTCCATCTACAGTTTAGTTGGCCATCATGTTGCTCTCATAGACATGCATAAGAAATATATTTAAAATCATGATTAGTTTCATAATCTTGCTATTTACAGATCTTTGAATTATGCCTATGTCATCCCTGCCAAGTATGTCGGTTTTTCCGTAAAATGTACGGATTTTAAGTGTGTTTTGCGGTTGTACGGCTGAACAACGTTATTGTGCGGATTTTGAATATCCGCGCTTCGTTTCGCTTTCTGCGGTCAAATCGGATTTGTTTGACTTTCAATAGTAGCTGGTAATACGAGATGCAGTGTTTGAAATTCGATTGGTAAATGTATCAGTAATCACATTATCGATTATCACCGTGTTTTTGTCACCTGTTCGACCTCAGCTGCTACTTCATTCAATGAGATGTTCCCAAACAAGTAGAAGGCTGCGATTTTGAAGAAAATAAATCCATTAAAAGTAGCAGGCTGTGAATTTATATAAAACAACTTTAGTAACTGTGTCGTGCTCCATAGCAGCTGAAAGGCTTTGTTTGAGTGCGTGTGTAACATTGGCGATAGTTCTGAAACTCATGGAATTGTGTGACAAATTTCTAAGCGATTTAGTATTTTTAATGGTCTTCGTAATGAGTTCAACTCTTTTCGGGAGGCATATTCTGCGTTAATTTCCTTGTTTTATACGATCACGGAAAGTGTTCCCAGTGTTAAGTGAAAACAGATGAGCACTCAACAAGATGTAATTTTCTTTATTTAATTTCAGGGGTGATCATAACCACCCGGGTGAAAGTCTAATGGGGCTTATGGTTCCAATCTGTAACTAGCTTCAGGTAGTTTTAGTCTGCCATTTTAGATGGCGCTGGAGGTCATTCATAATGTGTAGATATATACAGGTTCTGTAGATGGCACGCAAGTAAGCATGAAATGCGCGATGTTAATAATTAAAGGCAGTTGGTCTCGAAGTGAAGTATTTAAAGTCTAACCTCAATCAGTGGGCTCTTCTAACAAATTAATTAGTCATATAACGTCAAGCATTGTGGAGATAATATTGCTGGATTGCATCGAATTCGACTGCCCAATCGATTACCTTGTTCGAACTTATATCGATTTTAAGCGATGGTTCCCATGATGCTACAGTATTTGTGTTGTTTCAATTCCAAGTGCTCAAGTGGTTGTGCTGTAAATCTTTGTTCCTTGTGCTTGTTTATTTGAAATATATCTGTACCAGTCCTCCTGAAATCCTGTATTTCCTGTTTGAGTACTGTTTGAGTCCTGAAAGCTGAATGGTTCTATTAATGTAGTTCTGGGTTCTATTAATGTAGTTCTATATACTTCCTGTCTCAGTGCATTTAATTCTGTTATTTTTATTTTCATGTGGTACTTGGATATTGATGTGATACCCCATTCTCTTGCATATGGTGTGCTCTGTCTTGCTTTCGAAGGGATTTCTTATTTGTTATAATATCAGCTTTATGTTAATGTGTCAATCATTCATTTGAAGTTAAAGCTGCTTTGAAGTGTGTGGTTATGTTCTCAGTAACATTAGTATGCCATATGAACTAGCGGTATCAGATCATTATTTACAACATAGTAAGTACATGGAAATAAAAATATATGAATTACAATGTATTGGGCATGGAAGTAGTAGAACTGCATTATTATCGACGGGTGGCGGGGCGGGGGCGTGGGGCAGCGGAAAGGCGGGGGGGAGGAGCTGTAACCATACCCGGATGTGCGTCACTGCGCCGGATGTCGCTTCTCTGCGCTATCTGTTGATAATAGCAGTAAGATAGTGCACAAAATGCTAACTGTGGCGCTATCTCTGGTGGGAGACTGAAACTACTAGCGCTGAATGGCTTGGTACCGAAATTTATCATTGAGTTTCATCTCTATTCTATCCTCTTTGATCATAACATACACAGTAAAACCTCGATGCATCGTTTTTCAGGGGGCACGGGGAAAATGACGACAGATGCAGGAAAACTATAACTACGGGCAACAAAAAAATAGGTTAGAGCAAAATAATCAAATACGGGTAGGCCTACTATATTGGGATATTTTTCGTTATGTAAATATCTTATTATTATTATTCTCGTTTCGTTTCGGCCAACTAAGGACCACATCATTTCATCTGTTTCCCTTGAGCTTTAATGTTGGTCCATTATTCCTTCATTCGTATACGGTGTTGCTCCTTTCGCTCTTCCATCCATGCCTTTCTGGTTTTCATCTTCGGCTTTGGTAGGAAACTCTGATGTTCTTGGAGTTTTTTCTTAAGTGGGACACGCTCCTGGATATCTTCAAATGAGATCCCAATCTCCTGCAGATCTTTCTGTACCTCACTGTACCTCACTGAACTTTGCCTTTTTGTCGTGGAGGAAAGTGAAAATGCGGCTTGTTAACAGTGTTGAATTCATTCGGGCCATGTGTCCATAAAAAGTAATCCTCCTTTTTCGCATCACATCGGTTATTTTCTCCACATGCGAGTACAACTCCTGGTTGTGTCGTCTCCTAAACTCGCCGTTGTCTTTGACTGGACCTAAGATTTTTCTCAAAATCTTTCTTTCCTTGGCCTCCAATTTCTCCATCATGCTTTTTTTGTTCATGGCAAGACTTTCCACTGCATATAGAGCCGCTGGCCGGATAACAGTGCAATAGTGTTTGATTTTTGCATTCAGAGATAGATCTTTTATTATGGACATTTTTAGTCAGATGGTAAGCCATTTCCATTTTATTCATGCGTGAAGAAAAGGCTTCTTTTTCGGACAAGTTAGGTTCTATCCATTCTCCAAGATACTTAAATTTTTCAACTCGCTTGACTTTTCCGTGCGCCCCTTCTAGCTCACTTGGCGCCAATTTGATGTTTGTAATGAATTTTGTTTTCTCAAAGGAGATTTGGATGCCCGCCTTTGCAGCTTGTGTTTGAAGCTGGTTGATCTGCTTCGTGGCCACATCCAAGGAATCAGCGAAAACCGCGAGATCGTCTGCAAATGTTAGACAGTCAATTAAAATGTTCTTGTTCTTGTGGCCTAGTCTGACTCCACTTTCGACTCCTTCATAACTCATTTCTCTACGCCATTCACGGATCTCTTTCTCAAGAACGCAGTTGAACAACTGAGGTGAGAGACCATCTCCTTGCCTAACTCCTGTCCGTATTTCAAAGGCCTCTGAAATCTCTCCTCTAAACTTCACTTTTGAGATGGTGTTGGAGAGAGTCTGTTGGATGATCACTCTTGTTTTACCGTCCAAGCCAAATTCCTTTAAGATCTGAAGTAGGGTAGTTCTATCAATTGAATCATAAGCCTTCTTAAAGTCGATGAATGTTACTACTAAAGGCTTGCTCCTTAGTTTAAGATATGAAAGGACAGATTTCAGATTCATAATCTGCTCCACACATGAGCGTCCTTTCCTGAAACCTCCTTGGTAATCACCCAGCTCTGGATCTACTGTAGCTGTTCCTCTGCCCTGATTTGAAGAGCTTTCAAGATAATTTTTCAGTTTCATAAGTAGGAGGGAGATGCCACGATATTTGTTAACATCCGACTTGTCGCCTTTCTTATGAAGTGGGTGGATTAGGGCAGATGTCCAGTCACGTGGAAGTCTTTCAGTATTCCAGATTTCATGTATGATGTCCGTTAATGCATTGTCACTAGCAAACTTCCACAATTCAGCTATTATCGAATCTTCACCAGGTGCTTTATTATTCTTCAAGGATTGGATAATCTGTGCGACTTCCTCTTTCGTAGGTGGAGCTGAATCTCGGTGGACTGTTGTTTTATCTTCAAATGTGAATCTGGACATTGGGCCCTCGCAGTTACGAAGGGATTCGAAGTATCTTGCAAGGATCCGGCAGTTTTCCTTGCCGTTATGGGCTAGGTTTCCATTGGAATCTCTGAACTGTAGGCTCGGTGGGTCGTATTTCCTCAAGTTGCTTTTAAGTGTTTTTTAAAAGTCGCGTGTATTGCTCTTCTTGAAATCCTGCTCAATTTGAGCCAGCTGGTGTTTATCAAAAGCACGTTTAACGCTGCGGATGGTTTGTGCTGCACACTTTCTCTCATTCAGGAACTTTGTACAGTTGAATTGGTTCTTTAGCGAGTTCCATTTCTGCCAGGTGAACTGTCTTTGCCTTATCGCTGCGTCGCATTCACTGTTCCACCAAGCATGCTTCCTGGGCTTAGTAAGCTGAACAGTCTCTTTAGCTGTTTTGACCAGGGCCTCGCGCAGTTGTTCCCCATTCTCTGCATCCACAGATTGTAGTTTCTGAGTGAACTCATGGTTAGATCCTAGTTTTTCTCTATCAAATCTTTCAATCCTTTTGGCTCGAACTCTCCTTGTGTTTCTCGGGAGCAGTTTGATTTTTATCTTGGATAGATAGTGATCTGAGTCCAGTTTTGCTTGTCTTAGAACTTTAATATTCTGAATTTCTCTTTGAGCCTTCCGTGCGATCACGACATGATCAATCTGGAATTCACCAAGGTGGTGATTTGGGGATTTCCAGGTCTTCTGTTTCTTAGGCAGGTGTTTAAAAGCAGTAGACTTCATTATGAGGTTAAATGCCTTACACAGCTCTATTAACCTTTCTCCATTACTATTTGTTCTCAGGTCAGCAGGATAGTTTCCAACGATGTTTCGGAACTTTCTCTCTTTGCCTATCTGGGCATTGAAATTCTCCAAGCACGATTATGGTATGTTTGTCTGGAATCTTGGATAAAATCTCCTCAAGTTCTTCCCAGAATCTATCAGTTCCCTCTGGGTCTCTCTTGTTCGCTTGGTTGATCGGCACATGAACGTTCACAATAGTATACATTTTGTTTGTGCTTCGAAAGGACAGAGTCGAGACTCTGCTATTCAGAGATGAAATTTGTTATTGAGTCTAGAATCATTTTGTTGACTACAAATCCTGTGCCAAGGTGGGGGACAGTTTGTATGACACGTTTACCAGGTTTACCCTTGAAGATCCTGTAACCTTCAGATTCAAAAGCCTGCTCATCTGTAAATCTCGTTTCCTGAATTGCTGCAATCAAAATTTGCTGTTCCGATAGGATATCTGTGAGCTGTTTCAGTTTCCTATCTTCTGGAGAGAATTGGCATTAAAGGTAGCAAAGAAATTCTTGGCTCTATGTTTCATCTTTCGTGGAGTCTCCGATACCGCCGAGCATGTTGGTGCAGGCTCCCCAGAATCCGAAGGCCTGCTAACGTCGTACACGACGACGACGGATTGGTTACCACCTGGGGTAGTAGCTTTAGCTGAAATTTCCTCCATGCTTTTTTCACAGTTGAAAAACTGTAGACTGGGGTCGGTGATATTTCACACCGACCAAGGTACTACCAAGATTGTGAGCCTTGGAGCCCCCAGCACTGATCGGTTCACTGACCCAGTTTCCCGCTGGGATTGGTTACCCAACCTTCCACAGGGTTGCTCGGCTTAACAGGGGCATCTCTTGTTGGTTATGTGCTGGAGTTGGAGTGAAAGAGGCTAGTTGGATTCTCTTGCTGAATCCAATAATTCATTGTTGCAGATGGTCGCAACGACGCATTTCACTCCCATTTGCCAGGGTCGTGAAGACCCGTCCTAGGTTGACTCCTAGGACCCATGTTGTTATTATTATTATTATTATTATTATTATTATTATTATTATTATTATTATATATTGTACCAGTAAAAGTTCGGAGCGTAAGGCATGAGAAGGATCTCAGGTAGTGGAAGTTGGTTTTTGGAGCCGGTACAGAGCAGGATAGACTCGCAGGGCGAATAATAGATGGTTATACCCTTTTTCAAACAATTTATTAATAATGTTAATCAATTCACCACCCTGCAATGTCGATATAGAATGCAAATAATTTGTTGAAATCAAAAGGGTTAACGTAAATCTTCTTGAATGCAATTTGTGAAAATAAATAAATCTCACAGATCCAATAGTCTTTTGCGAAAACACAAAGTGTCAGTTTTTCACCTAAAGTCTTTCTAAGTATTATGACATGACATGAACACACTTATAATTGAAAATAAGAATTTGAACTTCTGTTGAGAGTTTCTCAGTTTATGAGCCTTGAAACATAAAACACTTGAAACTCCTAGAGTCTTTCTTATGTGAAATAGATTTTGAAAATAGATTTATCATTAAAAGATGAATTTTGAGTAATGGTGGAAAACTACGAAGTATCGTCACACGCAGCACTGGGTAAACCACTGTTCACAATTGGTAAAAAAAATAAAAAGTCAGTTTGTGACTACTCACTTATTAAAAAACTTGGCTTACGAATACTGATGAGAATCTGGAATATTCCGCGGGTGCGGATGATGACTCGAACTTGAAGTTCCACGAAGAAACCACGTTGACGTCATAGATGAAATGATGTTGAAGGTAGTTGGATCTTGTAGAATTTTCTGAAGATTTCTGCTGCTCGTGGAAATGATCTTAACACACGGAACATGCAAGTAGTATTTACAGATACTATGTTAATTTTAGGACGTCAAATGAGTGATCACAGTCCTTGTTGCAAAAAAAAAACAAAAAAAAAACAAAAAAAAAAAAAAAAAAAAAAAAAAACAACATTATTTTAAACTGTCACTGAGAACGTCCAACAAAGTGCAAACACGTAATATTTCTCATTACCGTCTCTAACCACAGTCTTTGAATCGTTATCCTCACAGATAACACTAATTCTCTGATGTTGAGAGAACCAACGACAAGTGACGTCACTTGACTCCGCCTAGCGCACTCGTGGAGTCTGGTACATACTGGAACATTCTTTTACTTAGTTGTTCGTATGTCGGACGGATCTTATATGCTGGAACAACATTTCTTTTGATAACTATGGACCAGGACCTAGGCTTTACTGGTACAATATATATATATTTCGCTGGGGCCATCAAGGACCACGTTAAGTCTTGTTGCATTTGACACTGAACTTGGCGTTCTTTAGAGCCCAAATTTCCCTCATTCTTTGTGAGTGGGCCTGCGTACGCCCCTCTGTCCAAGGGGCACCGTGCCTTCTCTTCGGTTGCTCGTCTCGGTTTAGCCCGTTCGTCAATATTTTCTTGCGGAAGAGATCTCTGTTAAGGGCGTCTTCAGCTGAGATATGTAGCATTTGCAGGTCTTCTTTGGTATTTCTAAACCAGGGAATTGTGGTTTTGGGGTTTGAATCAAAAAAGTGAAAGATTTCTTTAGTTAACTTTCCTCCGTCCATTCTTTTCAGATGACCGTAAAATCGTGCCCATCTTTTTCTGATTGTGTCGGTAATTTTCTCTATTTTGCTGTAGACTTCCTTGTTGGATATCTTTTGATGGATTCCATTTCTGTACTTTGATCCCAAGATTCCTCTCACAATTTTGCGTTCTCTTTTCTCCAGTTCTTCAAGGAGTCCTTTGTTGGCATTTAGAGACAGGGTTTTGACTGCATATAGAACTACTGGCTTCAGAACTGTTTCATAGTGACGTATCTTGGTGTTTTGGGAAAGGCATTTTTTGTTTTAGATTGTGCGGGATGTTTGGTAGGCTATTTCCAGTTTGCGTACTCACTCCTGAAGTGCTTCTTTGTCCAGTCCATTTTTCATGATGATCTCACCCAGGTATTTGAATTTGTCTACTCGGGTGATGTCCCCGTATTTTTATGGAGTTTTGGTGGAGCCTCTTTGATGTTAGTCATTACTTCTGTTTTCTCAAACGACATCTGCAAACCAGTTTGTTCGCCAATTTCCTTTAAAATTTCAACTTGAGCTCTAGCGGTTTCTATGTCGTTTGAGAGAACAGCAATATCATCGGCAAATGCTTAGCAGTCTGTTGCGATCCCCTTGGATTTGGTTCCTATTCTCAATGGACTGTAGTTGGTTTCCTGTAATCTCACCCGCCAGGTTCTGATGATCTTTTCAAGAACACAGTTGAAGAGTATCGGGGATAGCCCATCACCTTGTCGGACTCCTGTTTTGATGTCAAAGGAATGCGAGAGACATCCGTGGAACTTTTGGATTTTGTGTTGGTCAGGGTGGCTCTAATTAATGCCAGCAGTTTCAAATCAACTCCAAATTCATTTAAGATGTTTAGCAGAACTTCCCGGTCAATGGAGTCGTACGCTTTCTTAAAGTCCACAAAGACAGACACATACTGCTTGGACCTTAGTGTACAATATCGGATGATCGTTTTGAGATTTTCGATCTGTTCAGCTGTTGAGCGACCTTTTCTGAACCCTCCTTGGTATTCACCTATTTGATGTTCAACTTGTGCTTCCAAACGCTCCAGGATGGCAAGTGATAGAATTTTGTAAGTCACGGCTAGCAAAGATATTCCTCTGTATTTTTTGATGTTCTTCATGCTGCCTTTTATTGTAATGGATGGGTCAAAGCTATTTTCCAATCTTCGGGTAGGGTCTCCTTGTTCCAAATTTCTTCTATTTGCTTTTGCAAGATATCAAGTGATTCCTCTGGGGCATATTTCCATAGTTCTGCTACTACTGAGTCTTCCCCGGCGCTTTGTTATTTTTGAGACGGGCAATGTGGCGCTTGATTTCATCTCTGTCGGGTGGTCTGGAATCTGGGTACCTGAGTAAGGGTTCCTTGGTCTCAATGGGGCTTTGCGGTTTAGAGCAATTAAGTAAATTCTTGAAGTAATCTGCTAGAATGCTGCAATTTTCTTCATTTGACGTCGCCAGTGTGCCGTCCTTTCGCTCAAAGCATAGAGATGGTGGTTTATAGCCAGTGAGTTTGCGTTTGAAGGCTCTGTAGTACTCTCTGCTTTCATTCGTCCTAAAGTTTTGTTCTCTTTTCAATGAGAGATTTTTCGTATTTACGTTTCTCAGTTCTGAACACCCTAGCTGCTTGGGCACATTGGGTTTTGTAGGTTTCCCAATCATTTTCTGATTTCGTAGAGTAGTACTGTTTCCACGCATTGAGTCTTTCTTGGAGGACTGATTCGCAGGTACCATTCCACCAGGCATGCTTTTTGCTTCTCTTGATTTCTGCAACGTTTATGCCGGCCTCAACAAGGAGACTTTTGGCGTTGTTAAAGTCACAGTCATTTGGTCTAGCCTTCTCCTGGAACTCCTCGACCCTTTGCCGAAGTTTATCATTGTCGAAGCGTGTGATCTGTTTGGTTGTCTTCCTTGTGTTTGCGGGAATTGGTTTGAATTTGATAAGAGACATATAATGATCTGAGGCCACATTGATGCCTTTCTTTACCTTGACATTCATAATCTCAGGGCTGTTTTGGAACTCTTCGAGAGCTTGGACGGGAGAACGCCAAGTCATTTGCTTTCTGGGTAGATGGCGAAAGTGGTTTGACATGACCTGCAGGTTGTGATTTTCGCAAATGGAAACCAGTCTTTTGCCGGTGGGATTGGTTCTTTTTGAGCTGGGTAATTTCCTATAACTTTCTTGTATTTCTGTTCACGACCTAGTTGGGCATTGAAGTCACCCAAAAGAGGCTTGACATGGTGTTTGGGGATTTTGTTTAATTTTTCATCCAGTAGGTCCCAGAAATTATCAACTTCGTCTGGATCAGACTTGTTCTTATACTTTGTCGGAGCATGAGCGTTAACTAGGGCGTACGTTTTGTTCGCGCATTTAATTGTGAGTATAGACAATCTGTCATTCACAGGCTCGAAATTTACAACCGATTTAAGGATCTTGGTTCTAACAGCAAACGCGGTTCCAAGCATCACAGCTCCATTGAGGATTCCTCTTTGCGCTTTGCTCTTGAACGGTAGCCTCCGGATTCAAAAATCTCTTCATCTGGGTATCTTGTTTCCTCTAGGGCCATTATGGATATCTGATTTTCGTGAAGAGCTTTGGTGAGAGTTTTTAGCTCGCTGGTTTGTGTAAGTGAATTTATGTTGAAAGTTGCTAGAAAGGTTTTAGATTTTGGCCTGAGTTTTTGACTCTTCGGGGTACACAGAGACGCTCGACTCATCTCTTGCATGATGTCGAGTCTCCCCCAGAATCCGAACGAGACTCGTGTGCCGTGGCATTCACGACGAGGGATTTATCTGAAGATTTACCCCCTGGGGTATGTTTCTTGAAATGTTGTGCCATCATGCTTTTGACTTAACGTTGCTTTAGACGGGTACCCATCCTTTTACAACTGGGGTTGTTAGCCCTAGAGGTTGCCTCAATATGTTTTCTGGCTTCTGGTCATTTACCAGTCTTTGCCGTAACCCTGGCAAGGGACCAGTTTTTTTTTTCACGGCGGTATTTTATTTCCCTACTACCCTCTGACTCTGCTGGCGGCAGAGCCAGTGAGCTTCCCCAATTCCAATGGGACTCGCCCGATGGAGGTAACCGGTAAATCCCCACACGGGTATTGTTATTATTATTATTATTATTATTATTATTATTATTATTATTATTATTATAAAAACAACAATAATGGTGCATGGCCTCCGGAGCCGGATACAGGTCTTTCGAGTTGTCGCGTGATAAGACGATCTGTGCGCACATGAAAACGCGGCCCTACCTAAGATTAATTCTAATGTTTAATTTGGCAAACAGACAGCCCCCGAACCGTTGGAATTAACCAAGGAAAGTTAAAATCCTCGACCCAATCCAGACCCCTTGAACCAAAGGCCAACACGTGCTAATCATTTAGCTCATACTATACATAACGGTATCAAAATATTGCAACCATGATATAGGCCTATGAGATGAAAATAAAAAGCGCGACTTTTATGCCGTTTCGTTTCACTTTTCTTTACAGATTTCGTAATAATTGAAAACCTTTATGTTCAGTTCTCCTATTGTAAATTAAAGATATACGTGGATATTACGGCGATAACCTGTACTTAGAAAAAGATTCTGTAGACCCTTTGTGAACGTTAGGTTAGATACCCAATGTGGCGCGGCTCCCGCAGCTCAGATCAGACGATGTCACAGAGGTTAGAAATTCAACGCGACGCGTCTCGAACGATGTCGCAGCGGCTTGTGCAAAGCTACCAACTTAGGAACTAGTTACAAGACTAGGCTATGAGAAAAGATTATGGGTCTGGCTTGGGTAGGTTCGGCTTGTAACAAGACTATTGGGCAGAGGGCAACAAAGCTATCAACAGGACTCTAGCATCCTACACACTCCACAAGGTATGAGGTGATTAATCACCCTAATTAAAACGCATCTGGCGTACTGTGCGATTTTCTTTTTCAATGAATCAATTACTACTGATCTGCATTTAGGGCAGTCGCCCGGGTGACAGATTTCCCATCTGTTGTTTTCCCTAGCCTTTTCTTAAATGATTCCAAAAAAATTGGAAATTTATTGAACATCTCCCTCGGTAAGTTATTCCAATCCGTAACTCCCCTTCCTATAAACGAATATTTGCCCCAATTTGTCCTCTTGAATTCCAACTTTATCTTCATATTGTGATGTTTCCTACTTTTAAGGACACCACTCAAACTTATTAGTCTCCTGATGTCCTCCCATGCCATCTCTCCACTGACAGCTCGGAACATACCAACAAAATTTGGCAGTCTTAGCCAGCCTATTCCAACACAGAAAATGGTGGCAAATTTTAGTTTTACGCTGTCTACGATTTAATTATTGTAAATAAGAATACTACTAGGGGTCGGTTAGTGGGTCAAGGAGAAGCGCTGGAGGAGGCTCGTAGTGAGGTTCCGCGTGAATAACCTGTGCACAGCACTGCAGCCTACAAGATCCTTGTTCAGGACTAGCAACTCCGAATCGCTCATACATTCTCGCGTAACGGGTTGCCGCTATTATATGCTAAGAGTATTGAGCACTCCCTCTAAATTAAAAAAAAAAAAATTGTGTATATTTTTCTTATATACGATCAATGCGGGAAAATTTGACTGAGGACAAATAATTTTTCGACAATTGATGTGATAAAACGATAGTTCGAGAAACGATAAATGCGGGGAAATTTAACATTGGTTTATATGGAACATTTTTGGGACCGACTATTCAACGATGGATACGGGAAAACGACAGTTTCGGGAACGATGTATCGAGGTTCTACTGTATTTAACTTGTATTATTATTTCCACCGCCGCGTCTCCTGAAAAGAGCTTCACCCCGGTGGAGCTGGACCGGTCGACACCACCACTGAGAGTGTGTGAGACGGGAGGGTCGGTCCGCGCAGCGTCTTTGTGTCTGCTGGCGCCGGTTCGCCGCCCTTGCTCCGTGACCAAGCTCGAAAGTGTGTGCTGTGTGTGCAGCGACCGAACATTTTGTGCGACACGCACAAACCAAACACGACCTCAGAGCAGACGAGACTACCCGCTGAATTTATGCATATTATTAAGCGGAGGAAAAGAAAATAACTAGGATTCCCTTAGTAGCGGCGAGCGAACAGGCAAGAGCCCAGCACCGAATCTCGCAGGTTCACCCTGCCGAGAAATGTGGTGTTTGGGAGGGTCCACTTATCCCGGGAAACTGCGGCAATTTCAAGTCCTTCTTGAATGGGGCCATGCTCCGCAGAGGGTGCCAGGCCCGTAGAGACCGCTACGGCTTCCGGGAGGATCTCTCCTTAGAGTCGGGTTGCTTGAGAGTGCAGCCCTAAGTGGGTGGTAAACTCCATCTAAGGCTAAATATGACCACGAGACCGATAGCGAACAAGTACCGTGAGGGAAAGTTGAAAAGAACTTTGAAGAGAGAGTTCAAGAATACGTGAAACCGTTCGGGGGTAAACGTGAGAAACCCGAAAATACCTCAACCGGGGAGATTCAAGCCTTATCTGCATTATTTTTTATAACTCCCCCTCCCCCGTGCCGTCCTTTTTCATTATATCTCAAGACTCTTACGCATGCACGTGTTATTAAAAAATTTCTGCTTAAGGATCTTTCGGATTTCTCTTTTCGAAAGTTGGCAGGTATGCTATTTTGAGCAAAGTAAATTATGATGTTGCACACGTAAATATTTTAATTTGAAAGGCATTAAAGGTATCTTCTATATTGCCTTGTTTTATAATTAGATACTTAAATTAGCGATTTTCAATGTTTCCACTAATAAATCTTTGATACTTTTTAGTTCAATCCCAATCGGCGCTCAACTGTTTACTTCGTCTTTTCTTTGGATATTCCGCTCGTGATTTCTATTACGTTTACAAGAAATATAGCGTTCTATCTTTATATTGTAATTTGTGTTCTCAATAAATTAGGAAATATCCCTTTTAAATCTGCTGTTTTTCTTGCATATTAATCCACTCGTAAATCTTTGTCTGGTAACTCAATGCGATGTTCCACTGTTCCTACTGTTGGTTTCAACAATTTAAAGTCAGTGCATTGCTAAATCACAGCCACTTGGATTCCATTGGTCTGTACTTTCTTACTTCATTTTTATGGCCTGTTTGATTCCACATGTACCGGGCGAGTTGGCCGTGCGCGTAGAGGCGCGCGGCTGTGAGCTTGCATCTGGGAGATAGTAGGTTCGAATCCCACTATCGGCAGCCCTGAAGATGGTTTTCCGTGGTTTCCCATTTTCACACCAGGCAAATGCTGGGGCTGTACCTTAATTAAGGCCACGGCCGCTTCTTTCCAACTCCTAGGCCTTTCCCATGCAATCGTCGCCATAAGACCTATCTGTGTCGGTGCGTCGTAAAGCCCCTAGCAAAAAAATAAAATGATTCCACATGTCTGTGTTTTATAATTCGTATTTTCTGCCGCATTATTTCTGTCACTTTATCGCTATTCACGGCAAAATAACGATTTCAACACCTTCTTTCAAAATAATCAGGGCAATGAAATGGTACAATACCATATAAGTTTTTTGCTTTGTTTTGTTTTGCTTTGGATTTCAATAAAAAGAGATCCCATGACTAATGATTGCAAGTTTAAAGGCACTCGAAATGACAAGATGTACTTTTACCTCTCACAACTCTTAATTCCAATTATAGCTGGCATCTTAAATTGTATGATATAGATGTTGATTCCGTAGGGAATCTGAAATATTTGTTCCGAATGAGTAAATTTATAATACCGATATAAATGGTCCGTTGTTGGACATTATAAATTTTCCAGCTAACTCATTCCTGTTTGCCAGCGTTTAGCCCCTGTGTGTACTCATTCGGAACAAATATTTCAGATTCCCTACGGAATCAACATCTATATCATCTGATGGCCAAGCAGGTATCAATTTTTGATAAGGAGACAAAGTCTCTCATAGTGCATTGGCAATGCCGGTGGCTACAATTAGTCTACGCACTGGCCTTCACGGTATGCACTAGCCAGCGTCTTGGTAGGTGTGCTAGGTTCCAACTGACGAGCCCAGCCTGGCACACAGAGGCGAAACGCTGGCAAACAGGAATGAGTTAGCTGGAAAATTTATAATGTCCAATAACGGACCATTTATATTGGTATTATATCTTAAATTGTGCCTTTGTCTATGACAGGGTCCCAACGATTTCTCCTCTGTACAAAAATCTCTTAGATATTTCTCTCATCCTCACCCAGATTTGAACCCAGAATGTTGAGCAGGCCTGCCAAAGTGCCATTCCGCTATTGAAATCTACCTAAAAATATAATCAATCTTTCGGAGATTGATAAAAGCGTATGAAGAAGGGGAATGAGGAGTTTGTCTTACGATATGTGAGGTGATAAAATTACTGCTGAGCCACCTTGGATTAATAGCAATGATATTTAATGTTTTTCTAATGCTCTCATGATCCCCATGCATGGATTTTTTTTTTTCTTGCTATCATTTAATTTACCACTGATTTACATTTAGGGTTTTTACCCAGGTAGCAGATTCCCTATCAGATTGTTTACCTGGTCTTTTCTTAAATTATTTTGATTTGAAATTTATTGAACATCTCCCTTGGTAAATTATTCCAATCCCTAATTCCTCTCCATATAAACTAATGTTTGTTCCAGTTTCTCCTCTAGAATTCCAACTTCATATTATGATCTTTCCTACTTTAAAAAAAAAAACTCCTTTCGAGCATGTTCGTCTACTAATGTCATTCCATGCCATCTCTTCACCGACAGCCTGAAACATACTGGTTATACAATTTTAATAGAAGGAAGGATCCTCCTTTCAATACTCTGTTATTAAGTTGAACCAAATAGAACTTACAACCTGTTCATTTGGGACCAGTTTCAACACATTTGAAGTGTCATCAGCCAGTTAGCAAAGCCGTGCAAAAATTAAGTCATAAAGATCTAAAAACACATAACGCAATGATCACAGACAAAAAATTAACATTATTTCGTGCCAAAGCAATTCCAGTTGGTATTCATAACACAATGATCACAGTCAAAAGAGTAACTACACTATTTTGTGCCGAAACAAATCCAGTAGAATTTCATAAGCAGGTCTAGTACAATCCTGTTATGCCACATTCACATATGAAGATGTTGTATTTGAGATCAATAAATGAGTTAAAGGACTTGTTCTAATATGAAAACTTGAAGGATAACTCATTATGAAATTGAACTATTTTCACTACAATAGACCAGGATATTGAAATTCTCAACAGTCTAAATGAAGGCCCTCTCCTAGACATCACTGAAAACTGTTTCACACACCTTGACCAGTTTTTCAATCCAAACCTTAACCTGAATGATATTTCTGAGAAGCCTAACACCCTTTTCGATTTTCTCATCTCCATTTTAAATAACCTCAAGTCAACAAGTAAGCGATCAATCTTTCACAATTTGCACAATACCCTCTCTTGCTACTTGCTCCTTCTGCAACACCCCCATGATCCTCCTTAGAAACCCTGCCCCCATTTTTTCCTTTCCCTCCCACCCTCTAATAAGAGCTCATTATTCCCCACCCTTTTCTCTGTTTATCATCTCCCATTCATTTATCAATCACCATAGCAAGCAGTTTGAGTTGACCTCACATTGTAATTTCTTCCTATTTTGTAAAATATTTTTATTTGGTTTTATTCTGTTTAACGATTTAAATTATTTTTGAAATTTATATATCCGCTTTGAATTGTCAAAATAAGTCCTACACTGTTTTCCTAAGACTTCAATTACGTCACCTTTTACTCTTCGGCTGGAGAAACAAATGCCTACAAGACCTGACTAGCAACAACTATACATAACTGCATATCACAAGTTCAATTTCATAACGAGTTATCCTTCAAGTTTTCATATTAGAACAAGTCCTTTAACTCATTTATTGATCTCAAATTCAACATCTTCATACATCTTCATATGTGAATGCGGCATAACAGGATTGTACTAGACTTGCTTATGAACTTCAACTGGATTTGTTTCAGCACGAAATAGTGTTGTTCTTTTTACTCTTTTGACTGTGATCATTGTGTAATGAACATCAACTGGAATTGCTGCGTTAATTTTTTGTCTGTGATCATTGTGTTATGTGTTTTTGGATCTTTATGACTTAATTTTTGCACTGCTTTGGTAATTGGCTGATGATAGCACTTCAAATGTGTTGAAACTGGTCCCAAATGAACAGGTTGTAAGTTCTATTTGGTTCAACTTAATAACAGAGTATTGAAAGGTGGATCCTTTCTTCTATTAATATTGTACATTTCTCTATTCAGTACTGAACAATCATGAAATTTTTAACTTAAAATAAAAATACCATACTCCTTAGTTGAGCAGCTCGTGTCTCTATTCCGTAGTCTTCCCAGCCCAAAAGTTGTAACCTGTTTTTAACACTGTTCTTTACTCGGAAATCACCCAGAACAAATCTTGCTGCTTTCGGTTGGATCTTTTCCAGTTCTTGATTCAAGTGATTTTGGCGGTGGTCCCATACTTCGGAACTGTACTCTAATTGGGGTCTCTCTTTTCTATCCGTACTACAGCCCTTAACCCTCATAACCATGTGAAGAGGTCTGTAACCCTTATTTACTACCTTCTTAATGTAATTGTCTCAGTAAAGATCTTCCCTTATGTTAACAACTAGGCACTGTACTTACTCACAATCCTGTAATATATTTATTTCTGTATACATTGAAACATCATCCACAAAAAAGGCTTATTTCTGATTCCAATATTTTAATTATATAATATATAAGAAAACACAAAAGGTCCAATACAGTAATACTGCCTGCTGGAACCCCCTGTTTTAACACATTGCTGACCGGATGCTTGAGCTTGTCACATACCCTGTGGACCGGACATTTTTCTACTAAGCATACTAGGGTGCACTTGATTATAAAAACGTAAATAAATATTAAACCAGTCAATATTTTATCTTTAAAGTTGGTATGGGTACTCTCCAATACGCCTAGTAATAGTGGATCTGTCTTTACAAAACCATATTCAGTGTCAATTCGTAACACATCATTAATGTTTACATCGTTGTCGTCAGAATCACTTGAATAAATAAGCACACTAGGTAAATTAGGCCTGTAGAGGCTTGAATATCGCTTCCGCTATCACTCTCATATTCAGTTTCCACTAATTCATTAGACTATTTCCATTTGAACGATCATTGGCATATAATTCTTCTAAAATATCGTCGTCAGCTAACACCGTATTCCGCGGGTGCTCCATCTTGTCATTGACTGAACCGGCAGAAAGAAAGTCGACGTTTCTAAACTAAATCAAAGAATAAAAGAGGCCGTGAATAAAAGAAAAGTGGCAGATATACATCTATGATTTATTCTACTCAATGTGCACGTCCGAAATAGTTCAAGATATGGCCAAGAGATGTCACAGGAAGACCGAAAACAATGTCGTGAATAAAACCGAGATTTCTCGGGGCCCGTCACCTACCGCTGGCGAGCGTACTACGAGATTTCTCTGGGCCCATCACCCATGTGTTAATCATTACAGGATCAGATAATTCTTCACTTACTCTAATTCTTTAAGTTCTGTTCTTTAGAAATTCAATCACTTGTTTGTGTAGTCCAGTAGCCCTTATTTTTGTCAGTAATCTGATGATCTACCCTATCAAAAGCCTCAGATAGGTCAGTCTAAAATATTTTGCTATATCTAGTGGGAATCCTGCATATTTAGCCTCACTGGCATAACCAATTCCTAAACACAAACTGCCATGTCATGTGAGATGTAATCATGTTTTCCAGTTCCATGGCTGAATGGTCAGAGGGCCCCAGATTTGATTCATGGCGAGGTTCGGGAGTTTAGCAAGGTTTGGTTAATTCCTGTGGCTTGGGAACTGGTTGTTCGTGTTTGTCACGCCTCTCAATTCAAACACACATCACGTCATATTACTAACCAGCACAAAGACAGGCAATAGTGAATACATCCTTCCACATAGTGTTGGCGTCGGGAAAGGCATCTGGCCATAAAACTGGACTCTATGCCCTTCAAGAGCTGACCCCAAGAAATGAGGAAAGGCTGCGATGATGATGATGATGATGATGATGATGATGATGATGATGATGATGATATCGCTCGTTTCGGTAACAAAGAAAGTAGACTTTGGTTCTCAAATGCTTAAAAATAAGAGGCACTGTACAATTTCTCTGGTACTTGCTATAATTCATTTTAATTGAAGGGGGCCTCCCTTAACCCTTTCCCGCCCACATTTTCACTCCGCTTATATCCAGGTTTCAACCTATTATTTAGCAAAAACTTAAACAGACCGTATTGTTTCAGAAAAAGTTAAATACGGTAAAAACTATTGGTCACAATGAATTCAAATTTTCAATAACATTAGAAAATATACCATCACATCCATGTCTCTGTTATTGAGTCATAATGTGTTCCCCCCCCCCCCCCCCTTCTCCTCATGATACTCGACACAGAGACAGTCTGCATTTGTCACATTCCCATTTTGTCTGAATCCCTCAAAACCAATAATCACGTGATCTTGGAAGTGGAATGATGCCCATGTATATAAGATTTTATTTCATCTGGGCAAGGGTCTTCCCATTCTGTTTTTATCTTACCGGAATGCGACTGTTTGAAGACTGCATTGTTATATGCGCAATAGGCTATGTCACTGAATAGTTTTTCTCCTCCTAACATAACTAAAAACAATCTCTTTCCCCTAATTCTCTTTCCGAAATATGCGCAGGTTCAACATCATCCATTTAATCATTCGGAGTAACGAAACGTAATATTTGTGTTACCTGAATTGCCGTGGCATCGCCATCAGGTCCGATTTATCGATATTCGTTTTCATTCATATCACTGTTATCACTAAAGTTATCTTCGTTGATACATTATTCACTCATTAAAAATTCACCTGCACCCCTACTCAAGGATTCTGTGTCACTTTTTTCGCCCATATTCAGCTCAGTTTCAATACACGCGATATTCAATCCTGCCATGTTTACGGACGAAACAGCTGACCCGCGCTTGCGGAAGTTCAAGACCGTTGCCTGGGCAACGTCAAGACAGATTATCTCTCTTCATTTATTCCCTAAGGCTTGTAGATTGCACTGCGTGTTCACAAATGCCTTATAAACACTTCTCTGATGAGAAAAATAAAAAACTATCGCACAGATCGCAGACGAATGCAGATAATGCAGCCGGGCGCTTTCGGGCGCTAAGGACCGGAAGGCTAAATGAACAGTCAGGCGCTTTCGGGCGCTAAGGGCCGGAAAGGGTTAATACAATTATCCGTTTTATTTTGTTGATTGATTCTGTTACCTGGGGTGTAGACACTGCTACTACAACAATGTCTTCCAGTCATTCAGGGAATTTCTTTTTCTGTTTGCTTTACGTTGCACTGACACAGGTCTTACGGCAACGAAGGAAAATCCTGAGTTACGTACTACAATATTTCAGAACAACACAGTGACCGATGTTTAAAGTTACTGGTAAATCAATAAAGGTTGAATTTTGGTTTTGTGGTTTATACCACCAAATGCAGGCCTTGTTTATTTTAAGGGATAGTAGTGTAATTATATTTTGTGTATTATGTTTAAGAATACATGTGGCACCATTCACAAGTAAATACTATATTTACAAAAATTATCATTTTTGGTTGAAGGATTATCATTCTAACATGGTAGATAGATGAGGTTTAAGCATTGGTTTGAATAACTGTTTTTTTGGATAATCTGTCACTAACTTGAGAGCTATTCGCCTCGCTCTTTACTTGCTCTTAATGCTTTGTTTCTTTTCGTCTATATTGACTTATATCTCATGCAACACATTTAGTAAATATTTTGTTTACCTTGTGTGCTTTTTATAGCAAGTGAACCAAGTACCCCTTAAAATGTAGTAGTATGCCACATGCTGTTGATAGGCTACCTGAAGACATCACTCCTTGTAGGTTTGCAAATAATATAAAACTAGCTGATGTACCCGTGCTTCGCTATGGAATTCTCAGAAAGACTGTCTTTTGGTTTTCTCAACTGAAGTCAACATAGATCCTTACAATATTGTGAGTAGGAATGTAGCGATTAAAAGCAATGTTACTGTGGCAGGATTAAGACACCAGTGGGAAATCGATGAAAAACTCTTAAATTATTGTTTTAAACTTTTTTTTGGTGTTGTATAAGATATTATCTTGTTTGGACTTCTGAACTTAGAAAAAATTCTGTTTTAGATATTTATCTGTGAATTTTAATATTTTCGTTTGTTATCTAACTTGTGTAACAGCGTGTACCTACACGTTAGTACAGCTTAGGCAAGGGACGAGTATGAATGTGGTGGGTAGAGTGTGATGGTAGTCCGAAAGGGGAGTGTTGGAGGGGAGTGCAGGAGTGAAGCGAAGAGTGACGAGGAAGATGATCGGTGTGATTCAATATAGGGCAGTTACAGGAAGATGGCAAGGGAGAAAGAAGAAATGAAAAATGGTGCAAGCAAGATGGAACTGGGCATGATGGGGGAGATGATGCTGGCGGCAGTGGTGATTATGATGAATGTTAATTATCGTAGTGTGGAATTAAATCCTGGGCTGAGCTCTAGCGGAAGCTTGAGGTGGGAAGACGTGGAAATAATTAGGAAGGTGGTCAAAAAGGTGGTAGAAGAAGTTTGCCCATTTGAGAAACTTAAAAATATGATACAGGAGAATACGGAGTTCGACAATATGAAGAAATAGTTCCAGGAAAAAAACAGACGATACAGCAACTAAAGTGGGAGGCAATGGTAAAGAAATTGCATCATTAAGAGAAAAAACAAAAAATTAGTTGAGGAAGTGGTGAAGGTGAAATCAGAAGTAGAGGTCAGTAATCAAGATCGTAGAAAGAAATGCGTATTTATGTACGGTGTGCCAGAGGATAAGAGAGAAGACAAAGTAATCGCAGTATATAAAATGGTGAAGCTTATGCAGGGAAAATTGAAAATCAAGAATGGCTTAAAGTTCAGAATAGCAGGCCTATAAAAGTGAAATTGCTATCTACTCTGATGGCCGAGATAGTGATCAGAAACGCGGGTACAATCCAGAGTGACAAAATTTGGATTAAGAGAGACATGGGAAGTGAAGGGATGAAGAATTTAAAAATTCTTAAAAAGCACATGGTGAGGGCCAGACACCAAGGACTGAAAGCTTACATCAGGGGGCAGCAATTAGCAGTAACTAATGGCAGGTGGATAAGACTTTGGTCCGTAATAGACTTACTAGAACTAGAAGAAAAGATGAAACAGGATGAAGATACGGGGACGAGAGTGGAAGAAAGGCTAGCAGCGGGAATCCTTCCCAGGAAGATGGACATGAGGTAAGGGGAAAATCAGGGTCCAACGAGGTCATAGAAACTGCTTTGGAGGTGGGAAGTTCTGAGGAAGGAAGGAGACATTATTGCAGTATAGAGACAAGCTCCATGGCAACCCGTGTAGAATTATTGATAGAGAGAGAGCGCTGTGATTAACATGTCACCGTTGACAGCAGTCAGGACCGATACCAGGAAAGCATATAAGGAGGTGGACACAGAGGACTTTATCTGTGAAATGAAGAAGTATTGCGAAGGGCAGAAAGAGATAAAAGAGACATCCAGTAAAGGGGAAACTTTTTTGAGGAAAGGGAGAAGCATGAGTTTAAAATATCTATGGGGTAAGGATATAAAGGAGGAGGGTGTAGTGACAGGAAGTAGAAAGTTAAGTAAAAAGAGTCAGTAGATGTTTAGTGATTTGAGTCTAATTGAGATTGTGGTTTATTTATAGTAATATAAGTAGTGATTATGTGTGTTATCTGATTATAAGAGGCTGAGTGATGAGAAAAGAAAATGTGAGATTGTGGTCTGTCTATTGTATTGTTCAGTGATTGAAATGATCGAGAATTGGTAACGATGAGTGAATTTAGAGTGGAATCAAAGTCATTTGGATGAGATTGGAAAGTTCAATGTGGTATATTTGGAATGGTGTTGGAAAGAGATGAGTTTATTTTGGTGAGGTAGACGGTGGTATGTTTGGAGAGTGGTATATAATACTTAGGTAGCGTGTTCACGTAGGGCTGGTTGAGTATACAAGGTAATTTTAAGGATAAGAGTTTAAAGTGGGTGGAGGTGGTACTTGGTAACCTCCAAATGGGGGAAGCGGAAATAAATGCATTTCAATCCTTGAAGAATGATTAGATGATGAGACGAGGAAAGTGTAATAATTTGAATTGAAGAGTGGTTAGCTGATGAGATGGATGAGAAATTGAAATATGGAGTTGGTTGGGTTTAGTATTGACAAGTTTAGTGATTTGAGTATAATTAAGGTAATTTGGATGTGAGTTGGAGAGTAAAATACACTACAAGGTAATTTGAAATGGATTTGGGATGTGAAGTTTATAAGGTATTGTGGGTGTTGAAAGCTAGGAGGATAGGAGGTTTACGTTTGTTATTTTAAGAGGTTGAGTGACATGAAAGGAAAGGGTGAGATTGTGGCTTTTTCATAGTAATGTAAGTGGTGATTAAGGGTGGTATCTGATTGTGAGTAATCTGAATTGAAGAGTGGTTAGTTGAGGCTGAGTGACAAGAAAGGAAACTGCTAGAAAGTTCAGTGATTGGATGAATTAAGGTAATTTGGATGAGATTGGATAGCTCAGTGGTATATTTGGAGCAGAAAGAGGAGGAATTGGTGCAGAATATGAATAATACGTAAAGAGTATGTGGTTCACCAGCACAGCAGATGATGCAACGCTAGGCTGAGTTTGCAACCTAAGTCAGTCAGAAGAGAGGTCAGCATACAGTCTGGATTGCGCCAGGTTGCAAGCTCAGCAGGAGGCGAGACGAAGGTTGTTTAAACCTCGTATGCCGACTGCCGAGGTTATTTATTTTATTAGTTTAGCTTTTATTATCTGGCTGTCTTTTGCCAGGGCCTTTGGATCACAACAAGAGTTGATCATGGGCCATATGATAGCGCAGATTGCCGTTAAATTTATGTTACTGTATGCTATAATCTCTGTACTTTGTTTAATGGATTTGAACTATGTATTGGGCGTAAGCCTGTAAGGTTCAATGAATCCTTGATTCATACCTACACGCACTGTTTTAGAAGCACATTTCCCGTTGCATAAAAGACTTTTCTAGATCAGCAAGAAAGAAGAGACTTCTGATTGGTGAAAATAAGATCAAATGTAATTGGCGAATGTGAAAGTCCGAGATGAAGCCTGTAATTTGATTGGTTCTTTTGGTGTTTGCACCATTTCCTGTTTCTCGATCTTACCCACTCCTACCGTGAGAGCGAGGTAGTCTCTGCGTCTTTGATTTTTTACCATCCTCGAGAGCGGACACGGTTCTGCATCGCTCCCGTCATGGGGTACCTGTCTTGGGGTAAGCACTATTTTCTTCTTCTTTTATTTTGGACATTAACTTCATTTAAATGTAATTATTTCTTTTCTTGTGCAGGAGTTTATCCTCGAGATTCACGTTCACCACTAAAATTGTCGAAATGATTTAGCTTTTCAGTTAAGATCGTGAACTTTGTTTTGGGAGCAATTCTCTCTCTTACCTTGTAACTAACATGTAATTGAACTTTTTCCTCGGGTTTGCCTCCCTGAGCTCTGTATCTCTTAACACATGCACCTAAAATCTACCCTCGTTACTGGAAGCGTTTTAGGTACTGATACAAGTTTTCTGTCCCTCTGTGTTAGGATTTTCTTTTCTTTTTTTTCCTACGTTGTGTAGATTGGGGTTAGCCCTCATTTAAATCATCATGAATTGTTATATACTTTAGTGGAGCTTAAAATTTTCCTTGGTACATTGGACATATCTGCAGATGCAGTTAACACATTTATCTTATAAATGAGTTTGTTTAGTTCTTTCTATGATGAGTTTTGGTTTGTTTCATTTGAAATAAATATATTCAAGAAAAATTACCATCTGCGATTAGTTCCTTCACAAGGGATACGTTCCATTTTACTCGCAGTGTTTTATGCCGCTTTCCACATCCATTCTGTAGTTGTCATATTTCCCAACCTGTTGTTTACGTTTTGTAGTTCTCCGCTTCTGTTGAACCTTGAGTTCGTTTTACTGTGTTCATAAATTCATTATTTTTATTATTATTATTTTTTGATGTTTGTGTAATCAGCCTTTTAACGGTTACATTTGCTGTTAGACAAGTTAGGTAACAAACAAAAATATTAAAATTCACTGCTAAATGATCCAAAACAGAATTTTTCTAAGTTCAAAAGTCCAAACAAAATAATATCTCCCCGCCCCCCCCCCCCAAAAAAAAATTTAAAATAATAATTTAAGAAATTTGCATCGATATCCCACTGCTGTCTTAATCCTACCACAGTTATCATATGAAATACTCGATCTAATGAAAAACCGCACATTTTATCACTTTTAATGAACAGTACTACACTGTGGATCTAACAGTCCATAGTTCCAGCGCTGGAATGACCAGGTCGCAGACAGCCACAGACACTCATATTTAGTTTTCTTCTGACTCTGTGATATTAGGGCATCTTGTAAAATTTATAGCGTAGACTGTAGTTCCTTATTCCCCGAGTTTATATATTCCGATTTTCATTAAAATCTGTTTATCCATTTTCTCTGTGATATTAGGGCATCATATAAAATAATTTATAGCGTAGACTGTAGTTCCTTATTCCCCAAGTTTATGTATTACGATTTTCATTAAAATCTGTTTATCCATATTCTCGTGACTTGTGGCATTATCATAGCCAGTAAAGTAAAAATGTAAAACACATAAATGATCAGTTGGCATCAGCAGCATCTGTTTCCCATGTCAGGGGCGGGTGCAAGGGCGTCTCTTCCCCATGTAAGGGGCGGCCTAAATAATTGCTGGCAGTAGCTCTAAAATGCCTTTGGGAGTGGCAACCCCATTGTAATCAACGCTCCTGAATAAGGTTCGGAGTGGCCAACGCTGAAGGCGTTTAGTCTTCACCCCTAGTAAATTTCTTTACTAGTTCAAATACGGTGAACAACGACGCAGATGTCACTACCCCAGGGAGTATCCAATCTCCCGTCACCAATGGTGGCGCATTGAGGCCTTCGGATTCTGGAGAGCCTGACCTCATCGTGCGGGGGAAAGTCGGAGTTCCCCAATATCACCAACCTATTGAGACCCAAAACTGTCACACACTTTGGAACCATCAATATTCAAACCCTCTGTAAGACCGGAAAACTCGAGCAATTCACCGACATCCTGCATAAGCGTAAGATTGCAATAACAGCAGTCCAAGAAACCCGATTTACTGATGGTCCGGCTTTTGAGTCAGAAGGTTATAGAGTAATCAAGGAGAAACAGCACACACATGGCTCCAGTGTTTTTGGTACAGCCTTTTTAGTACGACGTGATATAATGGATTCTGTCATCGGATTTACATCACATAGCGAACGCATCTCCGTGTTATCTCTAAGATGTTGCAACAAGGGATACTCTGTTGTAAATGCACATGCTCCAGTTAATGACGACAATAAGAAGAACCCTGAAAAGGTCCAAAGTTTCTGATAGATGCTAGAAGACGAGATCGGTAAGATCCCCGGTCACCATGTCAAAATACTCGTAGGTGACTTCAACGCTCAACTGGGAAGAGAACGACAGTACCAAGATATACTGGGGCCTTACACGGCACATAGACGAAAAACACCAACGGCAAGCACTTAATTGAACGGTATAGATTATATCAGTTGAAGATCATGTCCACAGTTTTCCCCAGAAAGGCAAAATACCAGACCACCTGGCAATCACCGAACGCAGCTATAGGATCATTTCAAATCGATCATGTTGCAATCAGTGTAAAATGCAGGAAAGAGATCATGAATGTCAGAGTTCGTAAAGGTTGAAATGTTGATTCTGACCATTTCTTCACACAAATAAAGATTACTGCCCAAACAAAAGATACCTTCTACCACAGTTCCACCAAGGATTGATCCCCAATCCCTGTCGGAGAATAAAGAACGTTTTGCAACTGACATCTTTCAAAGAGGTATGAAAGACTGGAACCAACTGAAGTCCACCATATGCGAAGCGACCAATAACCTCGGACAACCTCGAAGGAAGAGACGACGTAGATGGTGGAATACTGAATGCGATCTTGCAGTTGATGAGCGCGCTGCAGCGTCTACGAAGTGGTACTCGACTAAACGAAAGGAAGACTGGAAAAATTTCAGAATGATGTGGAAACTGTTGAGTAAGACCATCAGACTTGTGGAAAGATCTTACAATCGTTCCAGACTGGAGAAGTTAGATGAAGAATTGAAAATGTACAACACCAGAAACTTTTATCGGGTCTTCAAAGAGGAACTCTCGGGTTATAAAGCACAATGTCTTCACTTTAAGAATACAGACGGTCACCTGTAAGCACCGGAACATGGAACTTTTGGCAAACTACTTTGAGCAGCTGCTCAATTGAGAAGAGCCCACGGAAAGATTACCTGTTGAAGATCCTCTAGAGATACACCTCCCATCTAACCCACCAACAATGCAGCAAGTTGCTAATGCCATCGGACATCTTAAGAACTGCAAGGCACCCAGGGAAGATGGCATCATTGCGGAAGCTCTAAAAGCAGGTGGAAATACGATCACAGAGGCCATACACCAGATCTTGATCGACTGCTGGGAGACTGGCAGGATCCCTGATGACTGGAAATCAGCTATCATACACCCTTTACATAAAAAAGGTGACCGCAGTGATGTCAACAACTACCGAGGGATATCTCTGCTGTCAGTAGCATACAAAGTGCTGTCAAGGATTTTACTGGACAATGTAGAAAGCCAATGTGATCAAAGGATTGGTGAATATAAAGGAGGATTTTGGTGGGGACTGTCCTGTACCGAGCGGATCTTCAACCTAAAAACCATTCTCCAACTGAAACAAGTAAGGAGTATGAACATCGCTGTGGTTTTCGTCGACTTTAAAAAAGCTTATGATTCCATTGACCGCCAGACACTCTTCTCCGTACTGCAAGAACGAGGTGTTGATTACAACACACGCACCCTCATCCAACAGACTCTTACGGATACAACATCTGAGGTGAAGTTCAGGGGAGAACTATCTCGGAGTTTCAAGATAAAAACTGGAGTACGACAGGGTGATGGCCTCTCACCCATTCTGTTTGATCTAGTGCTTGATAAAGTCATCAAGAACTGGGAATGTACACTGAGGAATCTAGAAATCAAATCAGTTGCCATTGGAGCCGGGACCCCGAAAGATTGAGATCAGGTACCTAGCATTCGCAGATGACATTGCAATCCTAACCAACAACTTTAAGGATGCTGTCATTGCTATCGAAGCCCTGCATGAGATAGCGCTGAAGGTAGGATTACACATATCGTACGACAAAACTAAGTACTTTGAGATTCGGCATCCCGGAAACCCCCCTTTGACAACCATACATGGAACGATTGGGAGAGTCGGTCACTTCCGCTATCTTGGTGAATGGGTCCACCCCAATGGTAGAGACGGTACATCCATCGTAGAAAGGTGTAAGAAAATCAATGCAGCATACCAACTATCCCACAACCATTATAATAAGAGGTGCATTTCGAAAAATGCCAAGATCTGTCATTACAAAACCTTTGTCAGACCACAGTTTTTGTACGCCTCAGAGACCCTCCTAATGAAAAAAAAAGTACCATAGATGATCTAGAGAAAGCCGAAAGACGTATCAGGAAAATTGATGGACCGAGATTGCTCCCAGATGGAACCTACAGACTTAAATCGAACTCTGAGCTGCATCGACAGAATCAGCCAATACCAGCATGCGACGTAGCAGGCTTAAGTTCTAAGGACACCTACAACAAATGGACAGCAACAGGCTTACCAAGAAGATCTTTTCTCTTTGGTTAAAAGCTACATGACTGGAAGCTTGTGGCTTAATGAAGTACAGGAGGACTTGGATTCGGCTGGGATTTCAGACATTGATATAGAAGATCGTTCCAAATTTTGTGCTGTGGTACAGTCTTGGACCCCACCACCCAGAGTTCCTAGAAGTCGAAGCCCTTTTCACAGGAGAGAAAGGAGAAATTATCAGCAGGGCTCAAGAGAGATTAAGAACAAAGAAGAGCATCGAGAAGGAACTAGTCATCAGCGCTCCTTAGTGGGCTTAAATCAATAATAATAATAATAATAATAATAATAATAGATGAATACTAAAGAAAATTTCAGTCTAGGATATAAGTGATGTCGGGAATTTCTGTTTATATAAAAGCAAATGGTACATAACTGTGGTGTTAATCGGGAAGCAGTGAGGATAGCAATGACACATGTTTATTTCCATGAAACTGATAGCTGCCATACTAGTAGGCTGTTGTTTGACGAGTATGATGAATTGATGAGCATGGTGAATGTACGTCGGGCTATGTAGAGGTCTCCCGCACCCTATAGTGAACTAAGTAACATACTGATGTTTTACCTGTTGAATGTGGCATGAACTTGGCCTGTGTTATAAACTGATGATGATGATGCTTGTTGTTTAAAGGGGCCTAACATCGAAGGTCATTGGCCCCTGTTATAAACTGATGCTCCATGTATTACATATCCAAAACACGATTGCACTCGAGTGAAGTGGCTCAGGTGTTTATTGCAGTTGACTGATGACAGCACGGAGAGCAGTGGTTACATCAGTGGAATTTGAGGTGCTACAAGTGCAAAAGGCAATAGGACAAACTCAGAATGAAATGTATGCTGATCATTGAGGGGCTAGTGGCATTGGAGCAAAAGGAACCTGTGTTTCACCAAGAACTGGCCTACAGACTAACTGAATGGTCATAAATTTTGCACACTGTGTATATCGACAGACCTGGATGTCAGAGCACCGTCTGTAAACAAGCAGTAGACCTGACACAGACAATGGGTCCTATAAATAACACTTAAGAAGTCATCTAAAAATATTTAAGTCACTGATGTTTGCCTATGGTTTGCAGTATCTTTCCTTCTTCTAATTTAAAAGTTCTTATAATTATCACAGTTGTTGTAAATTGGTGTATTTTAATTTAGATTTAAGCTCAAAAACACTTAATGTATGTGCTATGTCATTTAGTTATCTTAACACATTCACGCCCGTATCCGAGTTATTGCCTTTAGCATGTGACCGTGCTGTGGACCGTCCGAGTTAGCCTGGATAAGCGCAACCTTGAACTGGAGCCGTTGCTACGCAGCTGGGATCTAATTTGGTCACAAATATGTGCGAGAGAGATGAAGGTAATACCCTTATGAATACTTCTACTCACCAGAAACCATATGGCCATGGTGATTTTCCCTCCCAATGCACTTTTTTTGGTTTTGTTTCTTAAGGTAGCCTAGCGCTGGCCCAACTAGCTGTTAGTTGGTTTGTGATTGCAGAAGCGTGTGTATAATCACGTTCTGAAGTGTAACCATGGCATGTAGGGACAATATAAATGATGCAAGTGGTGCGAATTTACAAAGCACAGTTTTTCAGTTGCTTGAAAATTATCTTGGCCAGGGGTATACATTCTATATGGACAATTATTACAATAGCGTTGGACTCATGAAACAATTACGGGAACAGAACACTGCCGTATGTGGAACAATATGGTCAATTAGGGGTGTACCCATAGATCTAAAGGAACACCAGGCAATTCTCAAACGGGGTAAAAGGCTTTCAGGAGGGACGAGGATGTATTGCTTGTTTCTCGGAGGGACAACAAGATTATTACTATGGTAACTACCATCCATTCGGCAGAAATGGTCGAAACAAACAAATCTGTAAAAATACTAATGAAACCAGAGTCTGTGACCGATTATAATCAACACATGCCTGGTGTTGATACTGCAGACCAGTACTTGGCACTCTATCCTTTCATGAGGAACTATAAAGTGGCCAAAAAGGTTTATTTTTAATTTACTGTACTGCTCACTTTTTAATGCATTTCAGCTCTTCCACAACTCAAATCCTCAAAAATGAAAAACATTTCTGAATTTCATGCAGACAGTAGTTAGGAACTTGCTCCAGGAAAAACGTGAACCTGACATACAAGTACCACTGTTAATAAACTTAACCATGATAGGTTAATATTGTGTTTGGTTTAATTAATAATGTTTCTTTCATTTAATGAGTGTATTGATCAAGGCGAATTTAAATACTATTATAAATAGTTATATTATACATACAAGTACCAGTCACCTCTCTCCAACATCCCAGCTCCATCTACCTCATCCGCTCCAAGTCAACGTCCCGCGATTTTGCTGCCAAAAAGAACACCTGCCAAGGATCCACCATTTAGGTTAGATGGGAAGAGAAAAAAGCATATTCTCTTGAAGTTTCCACCATCAAATACAATCAAGCTTCCCTCAAGAAGGTGCAAAGTGTGCTTCAAAAATAAAATTATTAGTGAAACATGCTATTTTTGTGGAAAGTGTGGTTCCATTCACCCAGGAAAGTGTGACATTTCCTACCATACCCTACAGAGATACTAGAGGACTTCATTGAGGTATGTGGAAAATTTTGTTCCCATATCTTGTTTAGTTTAGAACTAATTGTGAAAAGAATTCATAGTTTGCTCTGCCACTAACAGCTGGAATAGCTGGGCCAGCCCTTTAAATAGCCAGCTCATATGATGGGCGTGAATGTGTTAAAGGTTGTTTCAGTCTGGGGAAACTCATCTCATAGTTGATGTTTTGCTTATCTGCCGGTAAGAGGTTATTAATTATGGAGTCTCCCCGCTGGTCCCGTTAGGTCTTGTGTGCCCGAGCCACTACAATGTCCTTTAAGATAACTAAATAAGTAACTGTAGCACATACATTAAGAGTTTTCTAGCTTAAGTATAGATCAAAATACACCAATTTATGACAACTGTAATAATTATAAGAACTTTTTAATTAGAAGAAGAAGACGAAGATGTGTTAGTCCTACATAATGCATGGAAATGAAGTATTGAATGCATACCTTCCGACCCTTCTGATGTACCCAGAAGCGTTCCATTTTTAAACTCTTCTTCCAATTTTCTGATTTATTTTTACTTCTTCCAATATGGTCAGTACTCTTCTCGTAGGATAAAGGATAAATTCGTATGTGGTTGTGTAATTTAGCAACCTCATTTTCAAGCGTTTTTTATTTGATGCTTTATTTCGCGAGTGTATTGTCCGTCACCACAGCAGCGTGTATGCTTTACAGCTAGGAATTCTGGACGGCAATCCTCCTGCAAGTAAGATAGGCTAGCGCGCGCTAGCAACTCAGTTACAGTTAAAATTGAAATAATAAATAGAGGTTCAACCTATTCAATACCAAAGAATAAGAAATGCAGTGATTACATTCTTATTTAATAATAAGTAGAAGTGGTACCGGTTTCGACCCTAGTCCAGGTCATCATCAGCCGATTAAAACATGATAAACAATGCATAGGAAAAATAAAATACAAGATGAAGTTCACTCCGGATCAGTAGAAGAGGTGATATAAAAAATGACTGTTCCAACTGTTCCAAAAATTCTACAGGATCACAATTACTTATTCAATTATATTGAATTTTATTACATTTATCTATATATGCCTATATTCCCGCAACCGAAGCAAATACTGGATCTTTAAGCTATTCTTCATTTTACGTTGGCGTTTGAAACCACATTGCCTGATGTTGAATATATTGCGCTGATCACCGGGAGCTGGCAAGTTACTTCAATTGATCTACTCATCTTCAGCTTCAGCACGACTATGGATCTTCATATGTGTTCGATTGTGTTATGACTTTGTGCCTAACAGTGTATACAAGCTAGCTCATTTAACCGTTCTCTGCTTTTCATAAACATTATAAGACTTTGCCTAACACTGCGTGTGCCATACTGCCACTCAGAAAATTACGCACTGTTTCTTTTAAGTGACTTACATTTTACTTCTTCTGAATTTTACAGTGTCTACCCCCGTCATTTTTTATATCGCCTCTTCTACTGATCCGGAGTGAACTTGATCTTTTATTTTCTTTTTCCTATGCATTGTTTTTCATGTTTTAATCGGCTGATGATGACTTGGACTAGGGTCGAAACCGGTACCACTTCTACTTATTATTAATTAAGAATGTAATCACTGCATTTCTTATTCTTTGGTATTGAATAGGTTGAACCTCTTTATTTATTATTTCAATTTTAACTGATACTTTTCAATACGGAACAATGAAATTTTTATCTTTAAAAGTAACTCAGTTAATCGTGATGAAAGAGTGAGTTTGTTATTGTGTGATTCACTCATTTGTGTGCATAGTTTTGTTGTAGTTGTAGGCCACATGTTTTTTCTTGGGTTTCTGTGCTTTGCCCTTGTCAAAGTTGTTTGTTAGTAATGTATGAGACATACTGAATTGTTATGTATGTGGTAGTCTCGCGTATTTCAGTGCATACTTTTAATTAGTTGAATGTATTCTAGGGAGTTGTGTCGGTGGCAGTTCTGGTATTTTCTTTTCATGTTATGGCCAAAATATATATAACAAACGTTATCTCGAAGTGTTCAGAGATACCTATAAATTTCCATTCATTTTGCCATCTAATACAGCAAACTATTATGCATTTTGTTGCGTGTGTCGGTGTGATATAAATATTATAATTCGTATGTGTCATTTATGAGAATGATTAGATATATATTCTTGTAACCATTTTTATGTTTTCCTAGTTTAAAATTTTAAATTTAATGGTCACTTCGCGTTGTAACTGTAGATACGTATGCCTTTTATCCTGTCCTTTATTTTTCACTTAAACCATGGCGCAGTATATGTGATGAAATCCAAGAATTAAAAAATCTTCCAATATTTGATTTCTAAAAGTTTGCAGGAATGTGAATAGGTGGAAACTCTTATCTCACTTTATCATATGGTTGGCAAGCAGGGAAATATCATTCATCACAACTAATGCATATTGCTGGACTACATATCTTCCAAAATTATAAAGGGGTTGCTGTTTCACCTTGTATAGTCATGCATAACTTATGTTGTTTCCTTTCCAAAATATGTAAAATCTGTATAGAGTTCCTTTTCTCATTCTGTATCTCATGTCCTTAGCCTTTCATCATGTACCTATATATTTCTATTGAATTCTGCAGAATGGATGGGATCCAAACGAAATGTTCCGGAGGAATGAACAAGTCTACGGTGTGACATCTTCATTCCAGCCTTCGATGGAAACTTACACAACGCCACTACAGAAAAGGGACACAAAGGAATTCAAGTAGGTTGTTTGGTTGTTTCTGGATGAAATATTCATTGCCTGTAATTGGAATGCTGGTAATATGTTTGATTTACAATATGCATGAACATCAGTGTGTGGTGTTTGTTGTTGATTTTGCTTTCTGGCTTAAATTGGCAATATCTTTGTTCATTTACTGTGTACTTTATTCTTTTACTAGAATGCTCTAGGTACTGGCTACTGTGTACTACCAGGGAAATGTTAGTAGAGCCCTAAACATTAACTTCAGGAAGGCACCCTAAGAGTCATTGTTCCAAATCAGAGAGCACTGGATACAAATTCAAAATAAGAGGTTCTATGATACTTCCATGTTGCAAGATGCTGAAAGCAATGCAAGTGTGAGAAAAGGATCTTGGTTGAGTAAAATGCATTGGAAGGGCAGAAGGTAAAAGCTGAAGAGCTGGAACTTTTTTGATAAAGCAGCAGAATTAAGAATTACGTAAGCTTAAGCTTTCGACGGCAGTGTCACGTCGTATTCCATGATATTTATGTCCGCACTCTTTGAAGTATTGACCTAACTCCATGGATATCTTTCCCATAACCCTTTTTATTTGTTGCGTTTGGTGACAATAGGTGTTTAATATCTTACTTCCCATGCTTTTGTTATTGTGTTGTATTTCCTAATTTATTATTTTTGTTGATCCTGCTTTTTTGCAGTGGTAGGCAGTTCTTTTTTCTCTTGCACATCATCGAGGATTTTTCCAAGAGAATTAAATAGGTGATATTTGAAATATTGAAGAGCAATTAGGTTTTAGTGTGTTTGATTCATGAATAATATGAAATGTTGTCAGACAGAGGCAAACATTTCCCATCAATGTTGCATTATTATCTAAGTTTATTATGATCTCCTTTCATCATCGTCATCATCAATGTCTCACTACAGTCGCCCGGGTGTGGTTAACAAGCCTCCTCCACTCCTTTCTGCCCTTCCACTTTTCCAGCTCCATTACTTCCGCCACATCCAATCCAGCTTCTCTAATGTCCTTCCAAATCTGATTCATCCACCTTCTTCTCGGTCTTCCAACTGGTCTCTTTCCCTAAACTTCTCTTTCCAATTCCCTTCTTGCTACCCGTTCATTTTCCAATCTTTTTACATGTCCGAACCATCTCGGTCTTGCTTTCTGTATGTTCTGTTCTAACAGTTTATATTTTGCGCTTCTCTGAATTTAATATTTTGAATTCTATCTCTTCTTGTCTTTATAACCGATTTTCTTAAAATTTTTATTTTATTTTGCTATTTGCTTTACGTCACATCAACACAGATATGTCTTATGGCGACGATGGGACAGGAAAGGCGTAGGAATGGGAAGGAAGCGGCCCTGGCTTCAATTAAGGTACAGCCCCAGCATTTGCCTGGTGGGAAAATGGGAAACCACAGAAAACCATCTTCAGGGCTGCTGACAGTGGAGTTCAAACCCACTATCTCCCGGATCCGAGCTCACAACTGCACGCTCCTAACCGCACGGCCAACTCGCCCGGTGATTTCATTTCTACTGCTTGGATCTTACTATCTTGTCTCTTATTGGTTACCAGCGTTTCAATTACAATTGGTATGAAATACTGTTTGTATAATGTTAATTTAGTTCTCTTGGGTACTTTGTCATCCCATAAAAGCTCTCTGACTCTTGATGATAAAATGTTGTACCTTTAGTTAACCTGTTATTAATTTCAGGGTTGATTTCATTACTTCTATTAATAATGCTACCCAGATATGTAATCTGTTCTACATTCTCTAACCGTTCTCCGTCTATGTTCACTTGCCTTCTCTTTTTCTCTTTTCCACAGTGCATGACTACAGTTTTCTTTTTACTAATTACCATTCCAAACTCCTTCATATTTTCATTCCAAATGTCCAGTCTCCTTTTCACATCCTTTTCTCCCTTTCCCCAAATCACCACATCATCTGCAAATACCAGAGCATTCACTACTTCATCACTACTGATCTCCTTTATTCCTCATTTATTCATGACTGAGAAATAAGTCTTTTTGGGGAATGACTGTTAACCTTTGTAAAGAAATAAGTTGTTTTAGAAATAATTCCTGGATGTGTGCTAAAGAATCATTAATCATGACATCAGTCTGACGAGGATTTTATTAGGAAGCGGTATTGCACTTCCAAACGTGTTTTGGAGTGAACATAACTCTCATCACTGGTTCTGAGAGAAGGTGAGTTAAACATCATTGATGAAGGAAAAGTTTGGGTTGAATTCCTGGGTTTTGGCATGCTGTATGTTCTTGTCATGCATTATCTTGAATTTTGACCATGTATTTGAATTGAGTATTTGCCATTTCTTTTTATATATTATGAAGATTTCTGCTTAAGTATAAACATCTTGTGAATGCTCAAACTTCGGTTGTACTTTAATATATTTTTCATTTGGTCTGTGTTATTTTAACCTTTTCAACGAATTTGAAAAATAAAAATTAATGTACACCAAAAATAATGCCGCCTAAATTTGCTTGCCAAATTCTGTGGCAGAAGTTACAAACCAGAGTTGATTGTTTACGAATATTGTGGTATGTAGAATGACTTTTTAAAATTATTTATTTATTTAAGGGTTGCAGTTTCATTTTGTGATAAAGGTATGCTTTCAATTTCTTCTTTAACTAATTTTGAACTGACTAATTATAATAATCTTACTTTGTTAGTGAAAGAAATAATTCAGCATTCATTCACTTGGCAATTATTATTATTATTATTATTATTATTATTATTATTATTATTATTATCATCATCATCATCATCATTATTATTATTTCCGGCTAAATGGTTAGCGTACTGGCCTTTGGTCCAAGGGTGTTCCGGATTTGATTCCTGGCTGGTTAGGGATTTTAACCTTCATTGGTTAATTCTGATGCCTGGGGACTGTGCGTGCCATTTTCATCATTAAGATGCCTGCACACAATAGGGAAATATCTAGCTAGACTAGGCACTAGTATACACTGGTGCGCGTATACAGCGGGAAAATTTACTCTCGATAGATCGTAAGTATTGTTTGGGTAGTGCTGTTTACACAGAGTTCTAGCTAGTGCTGACTGAGAAGTTACGTGTCCGACCGAAGGAAACGTTTCACTGCAGATGTTGTCGTACTGAAGTTGATTAAGAAAAGTTCAAGATGGGGAAAAGAATACGGGTGAGGAACTGACTAGCAAAAATTGGAGAAGAAGGGCCACATTTAAAGTTGCTGAGGGAATTAACTACTGAAGACTTGAATTCATGTAAATTTCTTACGAATGTCAAATGAGAATTTCTAGTGTTTGCTTGCATTTACTTCCAAAAATTAAAAAGCAGGATACACATCTCAGAAAAGCAATTTTGCCATCAGAGCGACTCGCTCTGACTCTGAGATTTCTTGCTGCAGGTATGTAAGATAAATCTTTTATTAAATTAGATACCGTAAATATAAATTTATTTTAAAATTAACTGATGGTTCTATATACAGTTTTAATGAAAAATTCCATAACTCAGGATGTCGCTTTACAAATTCAATCAACTGATAAGTCTTTTTCTTTTCCAAACACTCCACTCATCGTGTCTTTAGCTATAGCTAGGGCAGCTCTAGCAGGAAAAGTCTAGTGTACAGGCGCCTTTAGAATTGATCACAGGTAGGGCCCCATCCTCATAGACGCACCTGCACCAGGCCTCTTCAGAGGCCACGGGGCATTAAATTCATATTATTAGTATTATTACTATTATTATTACTACCAGTCTGTTGAAACTAATATCTGTTATTGGTTAAATGTCGGTGGCAGCAGGTACTATCTGAAGCTGGATGTTGCACCAACATTTTCAGTGTCACATTTTTATAGCTTACAGAAATAACAAGAAACTCCATTATTGTTAAGTAATGAACTACATTCCTTCTAAAACTGTAATATATCTGGCGATTACAACCCAGGAAATAAGAGGCTAATTATAGACTGTAACTACAGTTACTCATACCAATATTGTTATTAGCTTTACGTCCCACTAACAAATTTTTGCGGTTTTCGGAGACGCCGGGGTTCCGGAGTTCTTTCACATGCCAGTAAATCTACTGACACGAAGCTGACGTATTTGAGCATCTTCAGATACCACCGGACTGAGGCAGGATCGAAGCTGCCACTTTGGGGTCAGAAGGCCAGCACCTCAATCGTCTGAGCTATTCAGCCTGGCATAGTTACTTTTGCCTCACTTGAATTGAAAATTGCTGTCCTGTTTTTCTTTGAAGCAAGATATTGGTAATATTTTGGGTGGTCTGGTATGGCGTGGAAAAGTAATTACCCAGTAAGTTGGCCGCGCGGTTAGGGTCGCGTAGCTGTGAGCTTGCATTCGGGGTATAGTGTGTTCGAACACCCCTGACGGAAGACCTGAAGATGGTTTTCTGTGGTTTCCCATTTTCATACCAGGAAAATGATGTGGCTGTGCCTTAATTAAAGCCACTGTCGCCTCCTTCTAACTCCTAGCCCTTTCCTATCCCATCTTCGCCGTAAGACCTATCTGCATTTAAAGAACTTAGCAGGAGTACAAGTACTCATTCAATTATACTGATTTGCGTCGTATATTTTTATATACGTACTTAACTTCCCGCAACCGTGACAAATTCTGGACCTTCAAAACATTCTCCACTCTACTTTGGCGTTCGACCGCAGCGCATGACCTTGAATGTACCGCGCTGATCACCAGGAGCTGGCGGCTTTCTACTACAAATCTATTCGTCTGCGACTTCAAGTTATTTTTGATCTTCGTATATTAGTTGATAGTGTTGTGACTTTGTGCATGACAGAATGTGGTGTCGTGTCTTTGTGCCTATCAGAGTGTGAAACTGACCTCCAATATTCATAAACATTGTACATGTTTTTACGGCTGATGATGACCTGGACTAAGGTCGAAACCGGTCCCATTTAAATAGGAATGTGATTACTGCATTTTTTCTTTTAAGTATTGAATAGGTTGAGTCTCCTTTTCAATTATTTAATTTTTAACATTAAGACCTATCTGCGTCGGTGCCACGTAAATTAAATTCGTAAATTAAAAAAATGGAGATGAATTACCTTTGTGAGAGGAGAGAAAGTAGGAATGAAGCCATCTCTGCAGAGTGGTACAATCTAACGGGGATATTTGGTACTGTTTCTCGGTAGGGGACTTGCTAGTCTCGTGTAACTCCCTGAAACCGATACTGGCGAGCATGTTACCTGATACTATACAGGCTTAGGCTTGTTCTTGCTGAGGTACATTGCGCCGCGCTGTCCGCTAGGGAGTTGCCGTAGGAAAGTCAACCCCCTGAGTTTGATTCAAAGCCAGCAGAGTTTATTGGTCCGTCATGAAGGACTGGTACAGCGAACGACTGAAGATGGTTGATTTTAACATGTGTTCGAATACATGTTAGATTTAATAAACTAAAATGTTAGAAGAAAAGGCAACAAATGAAGTGCAAAATTATTGGGAGTTTTGCAACCCTGCAACAAAACCATGCACCGTGCCTGTGAAATGTTATCTTTTAAAGATATTTTATAGTAATCCTTAATCTTGCATTAGTTTGAACAGACTGGAAAACTTAAAGGTGAGATGTAATACATTGTGAAAGTATATATTTGAATTTTTATGGTATTTCGTACTTTGAAGTTGTGTGTTTTGTAATTGTTTGCAATGTTGAAGTTTTTAAGCATGTGATATTCTTTGCTCTTTTCTTTTAAACATTATAAACTCATGTTTCCTCCTCCTCCTTTAGTTCTCAGTTCCAGTTCTCTCCTGGATTAGGTTATCTATTAACTCTTTGAGCGGCAAGGGATGATTTTTCATTCTTCTGTGAACTCAGTGCAAGTGCCAGAAATGATATTTCATCCCTCATGCAGACTTGTTTAGAAACCATCATAGTTCTTCCTTTTCTGTTAGATGTTAGCACATATCAGTATACTCTTATCAAGGAAGGTGGGTAGTATCCAAATTTACCACTAGAAGCCGCATAAAATTATTTGCTTTCATGTGACGAATATTTAAATATGTGAATATTGTGCACGTCAACAATGATGGCGGACTTATGGGACGACATATTGACAATCAATGATGATCTAACTGATTACACACATACTTTAGGGAATGACGATTATTATGTTGAGTCAGAAAGTGAACTGGGCTTCATAATAGTGTTGAAAATACTTTTAGTGATGTTATAGTCAGTGAGGGTGATTCTGATAACTTTGTAAATGGAACACCGCCAATTGCCAGTTTGGAGATAATTCGGAAAGTAATGAAGATTTCCACGGTAATATTGGTACTAATAATGCCGCACATTATGATTATTTAGTGGAGTTACCTGTGATAGTGATTTACCATACCAACTATCTCACCCTTTCCTCGAGTTACCTGGACCGAAACATGCCCCGCCTCATGATGCTGAACCTATAGCTTATATTTTGATTTTTATGACATATTATCATTCTAAATAGCATAATTTTATCCAAAATGACAGTCAAAAGATACAGCCACTTAGTGTGTCATTCTGATTTTTAGAACTATATATTTGCCTTAAAATGTGGATTTTCAGTTAATGAATTTTTAAATTCATGATTTATTTTAATTTTAACTATAAATGTTTCTAGGTACAAAGTGCCATTAATTTAATGGGACATTCCTATAATATAATAGAAAACAGTTTCACTGAGAACATGTATCAATTGAGAGTGTGATGAATTTTGTTCTAGAGGGTTGCAAATAGGATGAAAAGTGGGTGCCACTCTTGGCTAGTACCTAACAAATACGCACGGCACTGAGAGGGTTAAGAACCTTCATCGTTGTCTGTCTGTCCATTATTCTTTTCCTTCTTCAAACATTTCTATCGTTTCTCCTCTCTGCTCTTCATTCTCCTCCACAGTTTCTATCCACCTCCTATGAGGCCTTTCTTGTTGTCTTATTCCTGTTGGTTTCTTCTTGAACTTGGTCTTCCCCCATTCGCATAATGTGTCTGTACCATTTCAGGCTTGTTTGTATCCCTGTCCTGTAATTTTGAAACTGCAATCCCCTTTCTAATCTCTTCATTTTTGATTCTTTTCTTATCTTCCCTGGCATTAATAATGCTTTATTAACAGAGATAATATTCTCTGCATCACAAGACAAAAAAGAAAGGAAAGAATCAAAAGTAAAGAATTTTTGTACAAAATTCATAGAAATTAAGAGTACAGTTAAGCATAGGAGAGAAGAATCATTTGTGGAGATTGATTAAGCGATTTAGACAATGAACAGGTAAATATATCAGTATGTACTTTTTCAGTAGTAATTCAGTGTGGCTATTACTAGCCTGGTGCAGCCCTTATAAGGCAGACGGTGGTGGGAGGCATCTGCCTTGACTTTCTTCAATGATTTTACCATTCTTCCAATTGGTTCATTGAGTATTGTAATTTTGCTAACTGCCTGTAGGTGCACGTCTCAGGAGTGATGTGTAATACTGATTCACAATGCTATCAAATACAGTCGAGACAATACGCGACACTCAGCGAGATATCGAGAGACAGCTATTAGAGCTCTCTCTAGCGGATGGACCTGAGAACTACTGATTCGGTCATAAGAGCATGTGTATTTGTGTGTGAAGTTTTTGGTGTTATTTATGCGTTTTCAGTGAGTTGACATAATTAAATAGTAGCGTGTGTCATTCCTTGATATCTCCTCTCAGCACGAGGGGAAAGGTATGTGCTGTGTTTGGTTGCAATAACTATAAAGTAGAGAAGAATGCTCAGTCTTTCTTTCGTTTCCGTCGTGACCAGAAAATGTAAGTAATATTGTGTTTGCATATATATTCTTCCAGTGACAAAGAGATTTTTATAGTACTTCATAATCTTCTGACCTGCTCGACCCATATTTTAACTGGCTTAAAATATAATACGCATATTTTATTGTATAGTGCAGCAGTTAACCTTCAATACTGATGTGTTGTTGTAGGTGTGATCTATGGGTTTTGAAATGTCACAGAAGTGATTTGGATAAGGTGTACAAGAAAGAAGGGACGTTACGCTTATATAAGAATTATGAGATCTGTTCAGATCATTACCGGGCCAGCGACTTTAAAAATCCTGAACAAAATATGGATGACTTAAGAAATATACACGTTTTGTTGAAGCAATATGACGATGCAAATTTGCTTTACCCTAATGTAATAGCAAGTATTGCTTATAGGGAAGTTTTGAATGTTTTTGAGGCTAATTTTATAGATTTTCTTTCTGTTAGTAGGCTTCATGTTAAGAGGAAAATTGTCCAGCTTTTAAATATTAATTAATTGCATCATGTGTGTAAGAAATGTGCTGATATTTTTATTGACAAGTGTCTTAATGTGATGATAAAATGTTTTTTAAATTAGAAAAAGGACAAATCTAACTGTAAAAGTTCAGGCAGGGATGACAAAGCAAAAAAAAGTAATGCATAAATGAAAGATCAAGCCATTTCACAGCAGTCCATTTCACATCTTGTTTATATGTCTAATTTCAGTCTTTGAATAATAACCTTTTAAATAATTCATCATTCATTTATCCAGAATTGCTTTATCAACTTCGAAGTTAATATCTCAATAACACTTTCTTTCTAGACGTAATTAATTTATCCATTTTCGTATATGCATTTCCATTGATATTTGAGTTGAGCACTACTTTTCAGGTCAAGTCGCTAGGAGCGCCACCGTCGAATTGTCTCCCATTTTAACAAGGCTAAATCCGTTAAGTGTCACGTATTGTCTCTATTGTATTTAATGCTATTTAAAACCTTTGTAAACTGAATGTTGTAAAAAGTAGATATTTCTCAGTAACCTCTGGTGAAGATGTATCCATTTGAACATGATAGGTACCATTGAAAGCACACACTATGAGCTCAAATATGAAAAATTTATCAAACTTTCTCGATAAGAAGAATTCTGAATTAAATTTCCTTTTCAAAATTATTGAAATTTTAGTTTAGTTTTCTATTAAAATTAGCGTTGTAAGTGGACCAATGATTTTTACCCCCTAACAACCCCTAATTTTGGGATGTTCCCTGCAAGATAACTCGCTTTCTGAGTTTTTTTCCATAATTTAAAATATATGGTTTTCTTATTCTATGCCAATTAAAGGACAGAGAGGTTTCTCTTTTTTTCTTTCTAGCCTTCTACACTGCATCCGAGCAAATGCTGTGATTACTCAAGTGCATGTAAATACTATAGATAGTTGAAGATACATGTTCATTTAGAATTGCCTTTTATTTCTGATCTTAAGCTGTCTCGCGTAGGGTCATTAAATATTGTGCCACTTCAGGGATGCAGAAGCGAAGGCAGCTAAGATAGCGAGTGAAATAGAGAGCAACCCGAACTACAAAGCTCGCCTTGAACTGGAGAATGGTGATGAAGAGGAAAGGTTTGCATCTGTTGTACGTCCCGGTTCTGCTGCCAGCTCCATTGTGGATGAAGGAGCCAAATACGTTCCTCCAGCGAAGCGGAAAAATTCGCAGGCAGGCAAGTTGGTACGGTCGACGCCCCCGCCCCAGCAGCAGCCTGTTGTTCCTCCTCCGCAGCAGCAACCTCAGCCACCAATGCAGCAGCCGCAACCACAGATGCCTCCTACCCCCAAAGGGTATGTTCACTTCACTAGCCTGTAGTTATATGTTTTTTCCTTTGCTATCTCAACTACCTCTCTTTATGGTAGTCAGTTTCTATAGGACAAGCTAGATTGTGGGATCTAAACAGCATACCAGTAGGTATTATCATATAACTGGAAATAATCTGTGCTACTGAATAATCCACACACTCTAATTTTAGGAGGAAAATTCTATGAAAATGAATTTAGCAATAAACTGGAAGCTGTAGAACAATTCTAATTTCTTCCAGAAGCCTATTATGTTGTGATTTAAAAATCTTGTTAACCAGTCCAAACTAGCTTTAAGTCTGTGGTGCCTAGTTTCCTTATTATAGCTAATACTTTCAGCAGGCATATTACACTTGCCTCTCTTCATCACATAATTATGCAGGCCATGATAAAAGACTGGATGCTTCACTTTTTGGTTGTGAATTAAGTTTTCATTATTATTTGTTTCTTGAGGTCAAGTTTTACTTTTTCGGCAGTTACAAGTACGAAGTTGCTGTTATTGTACTTCTCCCTTTGCACAGTTTCCAACATTCTGTGCATTATGAATAATGCAAAGCTGTTCGTTACCTGTGAACAAGCAATAGCGAGAACTTGTAGCTATGATTCACGCCTCTCTTCTAACTAGGTAACTGATGCCATGCGTAGTGCTAAAGCATAACAAGATTGAGGTACAGTAGAATCCTGCTATCTTGACTCCTGATAACTCTACATTCCATATAACTAGACAACTTGACAAGCCTTATTCTTTTTCTGTTTCTTTTAATTGCTAAATAATTTTTGCCTGTCAGGTAGAACGTAAAAGAAGAGCTAAAAAGTTACGTATATTTGAAACTAGTTTTGGTCTTGCTAGAGACAATCGCCAGTCAAAATCATTAAAGTTAAAGCAAGACATGAATTATAATGGATATAATTTAAAATTTATGAAACAAGCGTGTGTTGTTGATATTTGGTGCAAGAGAAGTCAAGAGTTGAATGATAAACATTCATCACGATCACACGTCTTGTGCAAGTTCTCGAAGTTTTCTTCCAATTTGAAGAATGCACTTCACAGAAGACCAGATTAAACACTTAAAATACTAGCACTCGAAGAATCTTCCTGAATTTAGTTTAGCTGAAACAAGTGTGGACAAAATATTGTTTTGCTCTTTAATACGGAATAATATGAAATTTATTACCTATGAAGCAGAATGTGGGGCTGGTACACATTCACGCTATCTCCAATTCAGGTCTCAGAAATTTTTTAACTTAAAGGGTGAATTCTACCATGTCCAAAAAAGGAATTTAGATGCAAAAATTATGATTTTTTGCAATTTGTAAGTAATTATTAAATGCCAATATGTGCCAAGCGCTACGACTCTCTTGCCAGGGTAGCCATGTTTATGACGTCATAGTTCATCCCTTCAACCTGTGGAAGGTCAGACATGATGAACTTATGTCACGAGCCAACATCTGACATTTAAATGTACATATAAGCACAACTAAGCATCCCATGTGTTACAGCAGAAAATGAGCACTTCACATCACATAATGCATACTGATGATATAAATTCACCATATACATCACAGTGAACCATTAAAATCCTGGAATTTTATAACGAAGGAAGAAAACACGCTCGATACTGCTTGAGAACCCGATCATTAGAGAGCACTTTACGGTTCCCAATTTACGAACACTGGGGCATGTTTAGGAATCAGAAAAGCATGTAGGAACGATATGAAACTATACATGACGCAGAGGTGAGGAGAAATCCTTCCTTTATGCTTGTCTGGGACCCACCGATCCACCCAAAAAAGTGTTATTACCCACACAGAAAACGGAGGCTACATTACATTGCAAGTTCACACAGTGTTCAAATGGTACTCACAGAAGGTTATTTAGGTATCCATTGCACGTACTGCACGTACTTCGTCCACGAAACCGGCCAGCATTAAGTTGAAAGCACTCGAGGCTAGGTTCATCTCACTGTGATATGTAGTTAAACACGTAAAAAGCGCATAAAACCACCGTGAATGTACGAATCATTCCGTAATTAGTTAACTGGATAATACCGCGCAATGCACATATACGAGCCATTAATTAATAAATATGATAACTTGAATTGACAGTAATGGCACAACTATCATGACCCCGTGGTAATTGCTGCAGGTAACCGCTCCGCCATCGTCGATCTACACATGTGCATGAGAAGTACCAACCTAACGAACATAACTACTTGGCGACTGCCTTCAACCCCTAACGCTAATACTTATCTGTTTATTGACGACGAAAGTAAATCAGAGGATTACATTTGTACTTACAAATTGCACAATGTTTATTCCCCATGGTTATGCATTTATTTCAATAATCCATTGCGAGCCACGCATGTGTGTATATTTAGATGAGCTCAAGCTCATAAGGACCGCGGGTGTTACGCCCCCTTCCTGCCACGAGGAAGGGTTGGCGGCTCTTGCTTACGTCACAGTCTCACAGGTGTATCACATGTGCTGTATATAGAGGTACAGGGGGTGGTGCGACGTCATGACAATTTTTCTTGTCCACAGTGAAATGTTAAATAATTCAATCAGTCGCGCATGAGCAGTAGTGAAAATTCGCACTTAGTTTTCGGATAATTCCGTGACTCTTTCTCACACTCTGTGACGTCAGGTATGACGTTATCACCCCTCCGTCACCAAGTAAACATGGTCGCCAAGTGCTCTTCCGGTACTATACAGTGTCCTTTTCAATGTTCTATATAGCAGGTAATAGTACAAAAACCTAGTATTTTCGCACCTCTACTCCTTCCTTTTACCCTAATGAACATGTCTAATAGCATTTCACGGTGCCTACAAGTGAACTGGAGATAGTGTGAATGTGTACCGTAACCCAGAATGTTATCTTTGAAATAATGTGGACTTTTAAGAGCTAGACAGTATAGGTATATTAGGGACATTTTGTTTCTCTGTCACTTATGTGACGAAGCTGCATGAAGACTAAATGAGTGCGAGAGACTGTCAGGTATCACAACATTTTGTTTTTTCTAAAAAGAAATAGTCATTTCTTCATTATTGTGTGTAAGTTTCTTTTTAATATTCTTAACAATTATTTTAGTGCATATTGTACTGTTCTGTGCCCTGTATTCTGCTATAACTTTTCTTAGAGTAATATGTAGTATAATGTTACGAGTTGTGAATAACCCACCCCTTATTCCATAAAACTCGACATTTTGGAAACCTGATACCCTCTTGGTCCACATTAGGTTGAGTTTGCAGGACTCTGCTGTATTACGAGAGCAGTAACAACCTTGTCCCAAATAATGCGCACCTGTATTATTCGGTTCAGTTTTTGATAAAAAATATGCATGGAGTATTCGCATATACAGGGTGGTCAGAAACAATGTACCAGGAATATGAGCTCTAGAGGGTTGGTCGTACTGATAAATAATTTGAAAAAGTTATTCACTGTCTTGTGCCATTCTCATTTAATCAGCTGCTGAAGTTAGCCAATCAGACGGCTTTACTGGAGAATTCAAATGGGCGCGACAGTGTTGCTAAATCTGCACGTTACTGAGGACCGGCTTGAGAGCCATACGCAGAAACCAGTATAAACCCAAACACACTATGGGTTTCGGCCATTGTCACCGTATGGTGCGAGCCTGTCAGCTCAATTATTTTCCGGGTGGTTTTATTATCTGATTGGGGTTCTTAAGTCACGTGCAGATTTAGCAACACCACCTCCCCTGCTAAGCTATCTGATTGACTAACTTCAGCAGCTGACCAAATGACAACAGTGTAAGATATTGAATTAGTTTTTTCAAATTGAATTAGTCGGAGCAAAAAGGTATTATGTCAAAATATGTCTTCTTAATTTCCTTTATTCCAGATTTAAGACTGAGACGCATTAAACGGTGGAGAAAAGAATGATTTCAGGCCTCTCCTTGCACTGGAAATCGTTGTTTATAACTTCACGTGTGGTGGAGAAAAGCATTGCGTCATTGACAACCTACCTTTCAGTGCCGTATTTCTTTTCATCTTTCAAACAGTTCAGATATTTCAGTGACAAACCACAAGTAGTAGAAGCTTCAATTTTCCTAGATTCTCCTGTGAAACATATATTCCTTCTAGGGAAACCTCATAAACAGGCTTTCCTGCAATGTCACAAGAGGAAACCTCCCATTGGAAAAGTGCCGTTACAGACTTAAAAAAAAAAAAAAAAAAAAACCAGAACATTAAGAAATTAGTTAAATACATGAAATACATGGGCACTGAGTTTTTATGACTAACTTTTAAAATGGTCAACTACAGTGTGTGCTGAAAATCAAGACATTTAAAAAGGGCCAGGTTCTCTTGTGTTACCTAACAAACAGCTATGTTTTGTTTGTTTTTGCAATCCTGTTTTTTAGTAGTATTTCTTTCATTTAATCAGGCATCACTAATGTTTATTGTTAAATGTCATAGGAAGCCTTAAATTTTGAAGTAATGATGGTAAGTACAATATGTGGATCTGAAAAAATTTGCACTCTTCAGAAACATTACTACTTGGCTAGGAAGAAATTTCATTTCCAAAATTGTTTTCAATTCAAAAATAAATAAATTTACCTTAAAATCTGTAAATTTGTCCAATTTTAGTTTATTTTCCTTACGAAAATTGAAGTTCGGAGCTAAAAGGAATTATGTCATTTTTATCAATTATCTATTTAAAAATAATTATGATACATAACTGCATACTATCAGATATATCGCAGCTGGTAATAGTCTATAACACTGCATATGTGTCTTATGCATACTGGCCGTCATTTTGAAACTATAACATTTTTCCCCTCCCCTGAAAAAAGTCTCAAAAATGACATGCCTTTTAGGTCTGACCGATTCAGTTATTTATCACTATGACGGACCTCTTAACGCTCATTACCCAGTTCACGTTGTTTCCGGCCACTTGTATACAGCATCGTTTTGTGAGTTACTATACCTCTGAAATACAGAGAGAAATAGCTGAAATATGTACTGCATTTCCTGTTCGTGACTTCATGGAAGTTGTGTGTGTTGTCAGGTATGCTGCCAGTGGAGGAGGTACAAGTTACCATCACCCACCTCCATTTTCACCATTGCCTGCTCAGCAGCAACAGGCCCCACCACCACAACAGCAGCAACCACCTCCTCCTCAACCGGTAGTGGTGGCAGCTGCTCCTACGCCTGTTGTGTCTGTTAACCAACCTCCTCCGCCAATGCAGCATGGTCATCCACCACCCGCCACCCCTACGTACCATTCTGCTCCTCTGCCACCTCGTGAACCTAAGGTGAACGGTATGGAGCCCAAAGCTCAAAGGCCTCAGCAACTTCGGCCTAGTGAGTATATTGTACACACTTTTGTGCCTCAGTGTGTTCACTTATGCAAACAAAAAGCAATGTATGCAGAAGCTGAAGTTACTGGACTATACGAAAGATATTGAATCATGTTGTAAACGTAGAGATGTAGCAAACAGATTAAAGAAAAAAGTAGCATGAATATGAAGAAAGTAGGGTTAAAAATTAGTCGTAGGGTGATAGCTGAAACACAGTTTTAATGCTGATAAGTACAAACATATCCACCTAGCTGTATCATGATTGTGGAACAGTTATTCTTGTGTTGATTTTTTTTGTGTAATAGTGGATGTAGTAAATTTCACTGGCTTTATTCTTTATAGAGAAGAGTAGATTAACAATGCAACAATAGGGCCGATGACCTAGCTCTTAGGCCTCTTTAAACAACAATCATCGTCATCAATACAACTATACACGTGTAGATGAACGTGCAGGTAAAAGACTGAAGAAACGTGCATGGCTTTTTGTTTGTGGGTGTACACATTTACGTTCATGACTTGAGATTTCTCTCACTTTTATATTGTTCCATTTGTAATTTTAATAGTTTGTAGCAATTCCCTTCCTGTACTGTTTTAAATTGTTGACTGATTAGAAACAACTATACAACAGGAATTTGCAGAAGCTTGCGCTTACATATCTTAACCTGTATTTTATTAACCCATTGAGCTGGTTGAGATGATTTGAGATGGATGTACACTGCACATCCATCGCTGGCTCATTGCACAGGCAGTTCGATATATACTGAGTGTCGGGTGCAGTGCAATGTTTGAACTGGCATATCTATTTAAACAATTATCTTCAATATGAATTTTTTTATGTCTTTTAAATCTTCAAAATAGTCCCTTTCCTACGATCTCTGGTTCATCACTGTAAGTGCTGCAAATCTGTTCGATATCTATCATGAATTTGATCAGTCGAGCTGTGTGTGCACTTGACTGGACCATCCTATGCTTGTATGACTATTGACGTTTCTGATCTTTCTTGTAGAAGTAATCGCAGACTCGGGAGTGATTAGAAGTAGAAAGTGATTTTGCCCGTGCATAAAGAGAGCACTCCAGGGAGATGAAGACAGTGATAATTTAATGCTTTGAGATGCAGAGATGGTGCCCTCAGCATCAAGTTCATGGTGGGCGTGGCATAACGTTAACAGTCTGAGTAGTAAGTCCAAAATAGTTTTCACTGGTCAGTCAGGGCTACAAAAGGACCGTGTTAGATGTTTTTCTATTATTCATCGGTGACAAGGTTTACCAAATTGTAGCCCAGATGAACAGACATGCAGTAAAGGATATACATTATGAAGTGGGAGTCAGTGATAAGGGAGGAAATTTGTGTTTCTGGGATGTGAAATGTGGATAGAGATTGACTTCTGGTTATTTGTGGCTATTTATAGTTTACTCAGGAGGCAGAACAGCACACTTTCTCTGGGGTTTTACTTGTAACAACAGTAGGGGAAACTTCCTTTGCTGTAAAGAAAGACGTAAGAAAAGACTTGGTGTATTATTGTTCCCGTTGCAGAATTTGACTTTTCATGGAGTCACTTTTTAATTATCTCCGCCCAAAGCTGGATCTGTAATGTTCTGGCTAGGAATAAGTCTGTAGTATATAGTGTATTATTATTATGAACAACTGGAAGGTGAACCCAGACATTTATATTTATGCCACTGCAACAGAGAAATGAGCCATCAGACCTTGTTGTACACATCACAACACACTGACCTGGGTCTTGTTAAGTTGTCCTGAAAATTGTGTTTACCGTATAATCCCGAATAACACCCGCACTTTTTTCCCCAAAATATTGGTTCTAAATCTTTGGTACGGGTCATATTCAAGCCGTTCATTCTAGTAAATATTTACTACGTTTGCATGGAGTATCGAAATAGATTTAAATACGGTTACCGTACTCAATATACCACATGTAAACGGGCATTCAGGTCTTAACGTGTTTTAGTTGCGTTCTCAATACGGTTACAGTGGCATGTAAACGCGAATGTAAGGTAATGAAATATGGTAAATCAAAGAATATGGGTAAATATGCAGTAAATATGAAAGCCGCTGCTGCGGATGCTCGATCGTCATTTGTTTCACAAGTGATGCTGGGTGCGCGAATAGCTGCTCTCACGGGATATCGTACTTTGCGAGAGTCGAGACTGTTGGTTACGAAAGTCTACCTCGTTCAGGAGTTATAGGAAGTTATGTGCAATACTTGGAGAATGCGGAGTCACAGCGAATGGGCATGACATTTACCTGCAAGGTTGAAAGTTTAAGCTTGTCATTCTATGAATGAACATTTGTAGCTCAGTTAATTCAATTCCCTAAATTTTTACTAATCAAAAGAAAGAAAATTACCTTTTGTGCAATATTCAGCTCTCGAAGTATTGAGATATGAATTACCAAAGATAGGAAGCTGGGAAGGAAGAGAGAAACACGTACTGCAGAATGAACTCACTGACTAGCTAGAATGTAGGTACGAGAGCAAGAAAAATGAGAGCCAAATACTTAAGAACAAGGACAACTGCCATGTCTTCATTCGTAGTAGTCTTCATAGGCGGACTCCATTTATTTTTTGCTTAGACGGGACTGAGTTTGGTTTGATTTCTGTAGACATGGGGTCAGAATTATTACCAGTTATGTTTGTATCATCATCATACAGAATTGTGGTCTCTTCTGGAAAATTGTGAGGGAGAACATTCATATAAATTAAGAATAGACCCCAAAATACTACCCTGGGGACACCTAAGTCATCTCTCTAATGCCCTTTACTGATACTATGTGAAATTTCAACAAACTTGGTTCTCTAATCCAGGTATGCTCTATACCAGTCATTAAATATTCCTCAAACACAATCTACTTCAATTCATGCAGTAATACAGATGGATCCAGAAAAATAGACACTCCTTGAGAGTCAATATTAATGGAACAAAATGACATACCGTTACAAATTTTGCGAGGGGAGAAGGTTATTTTGTGTTTTCAAAGTGACCCCCATTAGCAGCCAAACGACATCAATACCGCTGAACTGCTGACCGAACTACGGCTGTCAGCATTGCCGGTGTGATAGCCACACTGGACGCCTCGATGGTTTCTCTTAGCTGTCGATAAACTTCATTTTTCAAGGTCCCCCATCCTCACAAAGCGTGCTTTCAAAACACTGGCAGTACTCTGTCTGTCGATCCGGGTCATCCTTGTTCATAGCGTTTATGGTCCGGAGACCGTGGTGGGTACTCAACAGCTCCTATTCGACCTATCCATCTTGCAGGTAGATTTTCATCCAAGCAGGCTCTTGACATCTCTGTGGTAGTGAGGTGGAGTGCCGTCTTGTAGGTAAAATCTTTCCGTTCCAAACACCTCTTGGATAGCAGATAAAATCGATGTTCGCAGCAAATGAAGATACACCTCACAAGATACGATACTTTCAAAGAAGAATGGGCCAATCAAACCGCGCGATGACAGACCACACCACACATTAACACTGGGTAGATTAACATGTTTGTCCACGTGAACATGAGGATTTTCAGGAGTCCAGTGCACACAGTTGTGGCGGTTTACAGTACCGTTCAGTTTGAATTGCCCCTCGTCAGACCAGATAGCCATCCCTGAAAACAGTTCATCCTCGCGAAGCGTGCCTTTAAACCACTCGCAGTACTCCATCCTTCAATACGTGTCGCCCTCGTTCATAGCATGCAGCGATCTTGGAATGTACACTTTTCACTTTGCAGCCTTCAGAATTTGTCATATTGTTGATCGGCTTACCCCACTTTCACATGCATCCTGATTCACAGATTTTTTTAGGTGACCGAGTAATATCTTGCAACACACCAGTGTTAGAAGCTGGACTTATTGATGTTTATGGTCGGCGAGACTTTTTCTCTTATGCACATCGTGAACAGTACAGTCCGCTTCAAATTATCCCGAATACGATAAATTGTTGTACGTGTTGATGGCTGAGTTCCATCCACATTACGCCATTGTACTTCCATTATGTTTTCGTAATTCCTGTACCACTTCAGTACATCCTTGCGTTGCTCAAACGAAAATCTTACTTCTTTCCTGCACTGTCATCTGCTGGATAATGCGTGCGAAGGTTGTCGCACCATTCACGATACCTTCTTCATCTGTTAAGAATACAATGGACTACACAACCGCGCAAGAATTGCAATTATATGTCATTTTGTTCCAAAGATATTAACTATCAAAGAGTGTCTACATTTTTCTGGACCCCTCTGTATTTCCTGATGTTTCAAATTTCTTCAAGAAATCCAAGAATAATGCTGTCACAGTAGTTGTTGTTGTTATTATTATTATTATTATTATTATTATTATTATTATTATTATTATTATTATTATTATTATTATTATTATTATTATTATTATTATTATTATTATTATTATTGGCGCACTTGGGTCTTACTACATTCACTTTCTCTTTGAAGGTTGAACTGTTTGGTTCTTGTGAAATGTCCAGTACATTTTAATTCGTTCCGATTGTAATTTTCTGAATTAATCTGAAGTCACTGTAGTCCTATGTGTCATATCTGCCAAAAATTTGAGCATTAAGAAGGGTGTTGATTTTATTTTGAGATCTTGCTGAATTTCGTGGATCCATTGTCCTCCTGTCTCTTTCCAAGATTTCTCATCACTAGTTGTCATAAAATCCATTTTCCTGGCAGTCGCAAGATGTGAAAGAAATACAAGATTTTATTCTTCATTGTGCTGGTTATTTGGTCAATCTGTTGATAGACGGTTTCATCACAGCAATTATAATAAGTATTTCTTATCCACCTATTCAGGACAAATCACCTTTATTGGTGTTTACATTTTTATACAATTAATTCTTCTAAGGGACATGTTTCGCTCTTATAAAGAGCATCTTCAACCATTAATTTTAATCTTAAAATGATGTTTGTGAACAGTTGTAAACATATTAAAAAAGACAATAGTCAAAATTAAAATTACAGTAGTCTCAAAATCTAATTATATCACATCTAAAAAACAACTTTAAAACACTTCAAAAACGTGATAATATGAACATTTAAAATGATCACAATGTCCATTCAAAACCTTGTGTCTGAAACTATTATTGAATCTTCATCTTAAAAACAGTACATTTTTTACTACTACTGTTGTTGCCTTCCTTTTTTTGGGGAAACATTCAAATGTGGTTCTGTTTGTTTCATCTTTCTCTTCCATCTCAACTTGTGACTGTGAGTTCGCCGGGCTGAGTGGCTCAGACGGTTAAGGCGCTGGCCTTCTAACCCCAACTTGGCAGGTTTGATCCTGGCTCGGTCCGGTGATATTTGAAGGTGCTCAAATTTGACAGCCCCGTGTCGGTAGATTTACTGGCACGTTAAAGAACTCCTGCGGAACTAAATTCCAGCACCTTGGCATCTCCAAAGACCTTAAAAAGTAATTAGTGGGACGTAAAGCAAATAACATTATTATTATTAGTGACTGTGAGTTCATTAGTGAGTTAGCCACCTCTACTCGAAAGGCCAAAAAGTCAAGCTTCTCCCTCTTGGGTATTTTTTCTGCAGCTTCAGCTCATCTGTGTTCTATCCACGAAGCAGCCAGAACAAAATCAATCAGGTGAAATATCAATCGTATGGTCCATTTTTTGGTACGAGCAAGAATTCGATACATTGCTATAACTCGATCTAAAAAATCCACTCCTCCCATATTTTCATTGTATAAGAGGACAATCTTCAAAAATATATTCTTTTATTTTCCTGCACCAGCGACGACACTGACTCACTGGCTGAGCCTCTACTTCACTGGAAGCTAAAATGACAGGCTTGTTGTCATACCATTTAACAATGGCTACTTGACCGTCATCTCTCACTAACATATCATGAGTTCCTCTTCGTGCCCTTCTCATTTCAGAATCAGTCTGAAGCTCATCAGTCGGTATCCTGTTTTTTTGCAAAGTTCCTGTGCCTTGTACTTCACACTCAGAATGGAGAATATCCAACAGATGAACTGAAGTGAAAAATCTGTCCATGTACTGTCGAGCCAGGTGGTAGAGATCTACATAATCGAATTACCACTTTTGCACTGATATCCAGATTTTGAAATGCAGCATCATTCAGAATACTATCTCCCTTTCCTTCATACAAAAAAAAGTCAACTGGTAGCCCATCTGGAGCAGAACAGACAAAATTTTTCAGGCCACATGGATTTGGCTTTCCTCTGACAAACTGACACATAACTACCTGCCCCCAGAATGGTACTATTGGTTCATCAATGGAATGTTTATCACTTTGTGGGTTATCTGGGCAAGCCTGCTGAATGCTTTTGATCAGTGGTTTCAATTTCCAATACTTGTTGCTCAATTTTTCATTTGCATCCACTTCTGTGTCATCTACAAGTTTCAGGTTGCTCCTTATCTTGAAATATCTTGCTCTTGATATTTTGTCTGCAATCTGTGGGACCCGGGTCTTCCTGGCCCAATACATTCGTCGTCATCATCATCCTAAACCATCTCCAGTTTCCCGGGTGTGGTATATGAGCCTCCTCCATCTCATCCTGTCCTTGTACCATTCTTCCTCCACCAACTTGTCCCAATCATGACCTCTCAGCAGTACATCGCTCTTAACTAAATCTATCCATTTCCTTCGTGGCCTTCCCATGGGTCGTCTTCCTTCTACCTTTCTGTCAAATTCCTTCCTTGCAGTTCTGTTTACTGGCATCCTCTTCATGTGACCAAACCACTTCAGTCTTGATATCTGAATCTTATTGAGGAGAGAATCGTCTATTCCTACTTCTTCATAATTTTCTCATTCCTAATCTTGTCTTTCCTGGTTTTCTGGATCATAGTGCGTAGGAATTTCATTTCAGCTGCCTGAAGTTTGGAATTATCTCTATTGGTCAGTGTTGTGGTTTCGAGACTGTATGTAAGAATTGGTGTATAATAGGACTTGTACAATGTCATCTTTGTTTTCATGGGTATTTGCTCATCCCACAGCAGGTGTCTTACCTGGTGGTAAAATTGTGTTGCCTTATTGATTCGATTGTTCACCTCATGTTTTGCTAGGTTGTCATTTGATATAACGCTACCCAAGTATTTGAAAACTGGAACGTTGTCCAGTTGAGCTTCATTTAACATGACTATTGGTTCTGCTCCTTCCCCATACACTTTCATCACCACCGTCTTGGTCTTGCTGATGTTTAAACCATATTTCTTAAACTCCTCATTCCAGCTTTGTATTCTCTCTCCCAATTCCTCTTCTGAGTCACTCCAGATCGCAACATCATCTGCAAATGTGAAGGCTTTGATATCTCCATGTTCTTTCCTTTTAATAGATTTCATTACTACATCCATTACAATAATACATAGAAGTGGTGACAATGAGCTGCCCTGCTGCACTCCTCTCTTTGTTTCAAATCAGTCCGACAAACCACATACTACTTGAACACAGCTTCTGTTTCCACCATACAACATTTTCACTTTGTCTATAAGGCTGTCTCGCACTTGAAGTTCTTTCATGCATTGCCAAATTCTTTCCCTTGGTACACTATCGTATGCTTTCTCAATGTCCAAAATTATTAAAAATAAAGGCTTGTTCTTCTCCCAGTATTTTCCCATTAGCATACTAATTGCAAATATAAGGTCTGTAGTTGACCTTCCTGGTCTGAAACCATACTGCTCTTCTTCCAAAATTGGTTCAACAATATCTCTGGTCTCTATTATTTTTTCCTATATTTTCAGGACATGAGACAGTAGTGTGATACCACGGTAATTAGTACATTTTCGTCGGCTTCCTTTCTTGAACAGAGGTACAATGATGCCCATCTTCCAGTCCTCAGGAATAGTATTTTCCTCCCATATCTTGTTAAGCAGTCTGTAGAGCCACTGTATTCCTGGAATTCCTGCTGCTTTCAGCATATCTGCACTTAGTTCGTCTATGCCCACTGCCTTTCCTTTCTTCATGCTCTTGAGCGCATTTTCAACCTCAAGCCATGTAATTGGTGGTTCAGTTGTGGTTCCTCGGCTTGGCTCTCCTCTATCCGTTGTTATGTTTTCTGTATCTCCATTCAGCAGCTTTTCGAAATAGTTCTTGAGTTCTTGTTTAATTTCTCCCTGTTCTTGTGCCAGAGTTCCATCATCACGTTCTATTGCTTTTATGGTCTCTTGATCCCTTCGCTTGTTCTTCACTACTCTGTATAGCAATTTCATATTTCCTCTACTGTCCTCTTCCAGTTTGTCTGCAAACTCATTCCATTTCTTCTCTTTTTCTTCCCTTACAATGTTCTTTACAGCAATACGGGGATATTTCAAGTAAGACATAATAATGGTGGCAGCAAAAAAGTTCCTCATCTCTTCTACTGTGGCATCCAAACAAATCCCTTTGTCACGTAGGTATCTGCAGTTTGTAAACTCTGTCAGTGTGGCAAGTATGTTGCTTCCAACGTATCTGTAGAATCTTGGGAGAGGGGGGATTATTTTTGGCTCTTGTACAGGTTCTGGTGGAGGTGCTGGGGGAAATGGTTCAAATACATCACACATCTTCCAGATACCCTCGTACTGGACACTTTCTTGATCATTTTCTCCTTCGCCATCTTCTTCATCCTCCTCCTGAACATGTGTCCCATCGGGGGGTACAGGAAGTTAAGTGATGAGAGTTCTTTCATCCTCGTTGTCAGAAAGGTCTGACATATCAGACACGTCCCCATTGACAATTTCCAGAATCGCATTGGAATCAAGGCCTAAAAAAAGAAACAAACATTGGGACGTATGCATAAAGTCTAGCATATGATTTTGCTACCTCCTTTGTAAGCATATGCTGGAATAAGTATGAATAAAATAATCTAGCAGTTGCTTTACTTACTGGTATTTACTTGCTAGCAAGCATTTGCTTAATTTTCCAGCAAATGCTGAATTCTACATGAATAAAACCTAGCATGTGCTAGTACTATGCAACCATTTGCTTAAGATTTACCAAGCCAGTCTCAGTTGGCTTGAAGTTTGTTCTGTGACAACTTAGTGTTGTCTTCCGGTTGATTTAATGGCGCAAATTGTGAATATCCGACGCAGGAAACTATATAATCCCAGACGGCGTAGTGATGAACGTGCATATAAACATTTGTATAGATTAACGAAGAAAATGTTGAATTAATTTCGAGCTCTTTCTTGGGAGAAAGTGACGAGACGCGTGGTGGTGCGTTAACATAGAAGGAACGAATGCAGATATTTCTTCGTTTTGTTGGCGATCCAGGTTTTCAAGTTGGGATAGGAGAAGATACGAGAGTGCATCAAAGTACTGTTAGTAGAACCATTGATTTCGTCAGCGAGAAAATTTTTCTAAAAGCACATCGCTGGATAAAATTTCCGTCACGTCCACAAGAAATCAATATAGCTAAAGAGGAATGGCAGCAACGCTTTAACTTTCCTTGTGTGATCGGTGCTCTTGACTGTGCACATGTACCTATTTTAAAGCCACAACTACACGGCGATGAATACATCAACCGCAAAAATTTCGCTTCTATCAATGTACAAGCAACATGCAATTCAAGGGAAGTTTTTACAAGTGTTGATGCTAGCTGGCCTGGTTCTGTACATGACAGTCGCATATTTAAGAATTCACGTGTGTATGAAGGATTGCGAGACCATGCGGGAGCTGCAATACTGTTGGGTGATTTAGGTTACGGGCTTGTACCTTGGCTGCTAACTCCTTACCGAAACCCTCAAAATCCACAAGAAGAAAATTACAATCACTTGCATGCTCATAACAGAGTAATTATTGAAAGATGTTTTGGTCAGCTGAAGAGACGTTTCCCTCTACTAGCAAACAAAGTCAGAATTTCTGTACAGAAAATTTCACGCATTATTATCTGTTGCTTTGTGCTGCATAACGTCTCTAAGCATTTAAGAGATGAGGACAATTTTGATAATGTTTATACTGAAGAAAACGATGATGATGGGGGTGAACAAGAATATGGTTATGATGACATGAGAAGACGTGGTGCACAGAGAAGAAATGAAATCGCTAATATTTTGTTTCAACAAGTTGCTGTAAATCAACTATGAAAGTAGTGAAGCACTGTGATCTGGAAATGACAAAATTTAACAGTTGTGTGGCTCGTGTTTTTCATTTAACTTATACTCTTACATCGTTATAAATTTATTTGTGATTCACTTCATCTTGTATGCTACTGTATCATTTCGCCTCAGTTGAATACAAATACCAACACTTATTTCTCTGATTTTATGTTCCACACATAATTCAAACTGTATGTAGGTTTGTTCACTTAAGTTTAATTTTGAAACTAATTTCCGTTCTTCTACTTCCTGTTGTTGCATGCGAACTAACTTAAGCTGTTCCAATAACACCAGTCTCTGAAGTTCCATGTTCGAAAGTCTTTCCGTCTCCTCAGTCTCTGCAGCTAATTTTATTTTCTTGTACTTTCTTGGTGGTGGTGTCGTACTCTGTAGCGATATGCTATCATCATTGATATGAGCTGCGTGTTCCTTACTTCCTCCTACAGCGCATCCTCCTGAAATGTTGATGAAATAGAATTACTGACCTTGATCTACAGATTAATAAAATGAACCCAACATGAATGATTCATAAAAGAAAGAAATACGTTAGGTCTAACGATTATTTTTCTAATTAATACACAGCTTGCGGAGTGATGTGGTATTTCATCAATGAGTCCAGTAAAGTTTAATACCGGGCGAGTTGGCCGTGCGGTTAGGGCCGCGCAGCTTTGAGGTTGCACCCGAGTGATAGTGGGTTCGAACCCCAGCCCTGAATATGGTTTTCCATGGTTTCCCATTTCACACCAGGCAAATGCCGGGGCTGTACCTTAATTTAGGCTACGGCCGCTTCATTCTCGCTCCTAGGCCTTTCCTGTCCCATCGCCGCCGTAAGACCTACCTGTTTCGGCGCGACGTAAAGCAAATTGTTTTAAAAAATTAATTAATAGACATACCTGGTACACGAGTGAATGATGGATTTTGTTGTCCTTCCATTAAATTTAGAAGTTCCTCCTCCCATTTCTTCAACTGTATCATCCTGTTTCCTGTAGTGTTACGGTCACTCTTCTTTTTCACTTCGGTCTTCATGTTATGGATCCTTTTTTTCACCTGATCTGCTGTGAATTGCCGCCCGAAATTCTTCTCGCAACTCTCGCATAATTGTTCAACAGCTTGTAATTTAGCTGTTTTCGTCGAAGGAGTTTGCGATTTACTTAATAACACTGGTAACTGTTTGATCATTGAAATGAAGTTAAAATTTACGTCAATTTCTACATCTGTTTCTGATATCTCGGACATCGTAGAACACTGAATATGCACTCCAGGAAATGGAAACGAGCTGTAAACACCAGTAACACCGAATACAAAACTCATAGGTTACGGCGGTCAACACGTGTTTCTATACTAACATAACGTCTTATCGGCAACCAGCATGCTTTGCGCGATTAGAAAATGCTAGTTAGAATATTCTAAGAAGTCAGCATGTGCTGGAAAAACTTGCAGCACTTTCTAGTCAGCACAAGCAAAAGGTTATTCATATGGCGCCCGGTAATGACGACGTAGTGTTTTATTCTCAGAGTAAATTAACCGTAAAATGTGACTAAAAGTGCGGAACATGTCGAAGATTAGTGAAAAATGGAATGTTGTGTGATTCATGTGATCGATAGTGGCATTATAAGTGCGGAAATTGCCCTAGAGACTAAAAACGAATGAAAATATTGACTGGATTTGTGAGCAGTGTGTTCGGAATGTTGTTGTTGGGAACGGCGTTGACGAAGCACCGAAAACAGTCGATGAGGAATATAAAAGTGCATTAGAAATTATAAACATTCTAAAAAAGGACAATGAGACTCTTAAAGTTGAAAATAAAGAATTAAAAGAAAGACTGCGATCGCTAGAATTTGGGACTGACCATTCTTCGAGTGATATACCGGTACAAGTAACAAACTCGAGCACGTGGTGTCAAGTAGTTCGTGGATGGCCGGCTAAGAAGAAATCTACAACTGAATTTCCGGAAATAAACATCAGAAATAGGTTTTCTGCCCTAAATAATTTAATTCTGGAAGAAAGTGATCGCGCGCGTGAAACCAAATCATCGCGATCCGCTGCCGTTGCCGTGCAGAGTTTAAAATTTAGGCCTAGAATTCAGATTCAAGACCCAGTTAGGCCTAAATCAGCGAAGGTAGCTGTGTTTGGTGATAGCCAAGGAAGGGGAATTGCGGGAGTGATTAACGACGAGAATATAGCAGCAACCGGACAAATATATCCAGGAGCTTCTATCACCAGTGTTGTGGAAAACTTAGAAGCAGCAACTAGGAACTTCGTGAGCGGCGATGCAGTGCTTATCATCGGTGGGACGAACGACGTAGCTCACGACGACACCAAGAATGTAAGATCACAACTTAAACATACACTAGGGAAGCTGACCCACACTAACGTTTTTGTAGTAAACGTGCCCCACAGGCATGATTTGAGTAGAGACTCGTGTGTAAACATTGAAGTGGACAAGGTCAATACAGATATTGTTAAAATTTGTAAACATTTTCAGAATACTCAGGTTATTGAATGCAGCAGTTTTGAGAGATATTGTTATAAAAAACATGGCCTCCATCTGAACAATTCAGGTAAACGAAAGATAGCAAATATTGTTCTAGATTTTATTAATCTTAAGATATGTACTGTAAAACAGGCAACTCACTTGAGTTATAATACTGACCAGGAAAACTACTAGAAAGAGCCAGCTGTACTTCAAGCTGGCTCAGTCAACTAGAAAAAGAAACTCAGGATAGTAAGGAATTTCAAGTTACCCAATTGCAACAGTCAAATTTTAGGGAAGAAGGGGGTCTGAGATTGCTCTTGGTAAACTGTCAAAGTGTAGTAAATAAACAATTAAAATTCGGTACATTGATGGAATCTTATGAGACTGATGTGGTGATAGGAGTGGAATTGTGGTTGAAAGAAGGGGTGGGTAATAGAGAAGTATTTCCAGAAGGGTACACAGCCTATTGTAGAGACCGAGGAGATAAAAAGGGAGGGGGGTTGTTTATTCTGGTGAAGGAAACTTACTGTTCACATGAATGGTTTACCGATGAAAGGGATGAAATATTAGGGATAAAATTAGTTTGTGATAATATGAAGGAGGTGGGAATTATAGGAACATACAGGCCTGGAAGAGAGGAAAGAGACATGGAAATCTTTGAGAAAATAATAGATTATACTTGTAAAAACAATAATAATGATATGGTAATAATTGGGGGAGATCTAAATTTGCCTGAAGTTGAATGGAATGGAGCTGCAAGTGAAGCCCATGAACAGAAACTGGCAAATAAGTTAATTTGGGAGGGAAGATTTACACAAGTAGTACAAGAACCGACTCGTCTCGATAACTTACTAGATGTATTCTTGGTTAAACCATGGGAAATTGTTGATAAAACTGAGGTAATTGAAGGAATAGGAGACCATAAGGCTGTAATAATGGATGTAGGACTCGTACCAAAAAGGCTTAATAAGAGGGTTACACAAGACAAGAAATTGTACAGAAAAACTAAAGTTGATGAATTTGGGACTTACCTTAAATCACAATTCAGTTGTTGGATAAGTGAAGGGAGTAACGTGGATACACTTTGGGCTAAATTTAAAGGAATCATTTGGGAAGGAGAGAAGAGATTTGTACCTGTTAAGAAGGGTAAAATGACCTCAGACCCTATTTATTATACAAGGGAAATAAGAAAATTAAAAAGAAAATGTAGAATAGTAAACAGGAAAATCAAAGAGCGTAGGGAGAGTAGAGAAACTAGAAAACAGCTAATGAGGGAACTGAATAGAGTGAAAAAGGAAGCAAAAGAGAATTATATGAATGGCATACTTCAAGAGGGTAATGACCACAAAGGGAAATGGAAAAAGCTGTATTCATATATCAGGAATAAAAAAGGAAAAGGAATCCAAATTCCTACAAAGGTGGGAGAAGGGGGTGAACACTATTTAACAGATGCTGAGAAAGCAAACCTATTTAGTAGGGAATTTAGAGATTCAGTAGATGATTGTCAAGAGTTGGAAACCGAAACAGAAGATAGAGAGGGAGAGAGACAGAGGGAAACAAGAAGCTTCTCATTCACAAACGAAGATATTTTCAGAGAAATCCAACTGCTTCAGCAAGGAAAAGCAGCAGGAAGTGATCAAATTACTGGGGAGGTATTAAAGACAATGGGGTGGTACATAGTGCCTTATTTAAAATTCCTCTTTGACTATGTCATAAATAATAGTGTAATACCAAAGGAATGGAAGGAATCTATAATAATACCAATTTATAAAGGAAAGGGTGATAAAAGGAAACCAGAGAACTACAGACCAATCAGCCTGACCAGTATAGTTTGTAAAATACTGGAGAGTTTAATATCAAAGTACATCAGAGGGATATGTGATGATAAAAATTGGTTCATGAGGAGCCAGTATGGATTTAGAAAGAAATTTTCTTGTGAGGCACAACTGGTGGGATTTCAGCAGGACATATCAGATCAGTTGGATTCAGGAGGTCAGTTAGATTGCATAGCCATAGATCTTTCCATAGCCTTTGATAGAGTGGAACATGGAATATTATTAAGGAAATTGGAGGGAATAGGATTGGACGTAAGGGTTACACGTTGGATAAAAACATTTCTAAATTCAAGGGTTCAGAACGTCAAAGTAGGAAATAATGTATCTCAGGAAGAGAAAGTTTGGAAGGGAATTGCACAGGGTAGTATAATCGGTCCGTTACTTTTCTTAATATACGCAAATGATTTAGGGAACAATATAACATCAAAAATAAGATTGTATGCAGATGACATAATTGTTTATAGGGAAATAAACAACATTGAGGATTGTTCAGAATTACAAAGGGACCTTGAAAGTATCCAACAATGGGTTGAAGAAAATAATATGAAGGTTAATGGAGGCAAATCAACTGTTACAACTTTTACTAACAGGAGCTTTAAAACTGAATTTGAATATACTTTGGATGAGGTAGTTATCCCAAAAGATGGCAAGTGCAAATACTTAGGTGTGAGATTTGAAAGTAATTTGCACTGGAAGGGTCATATTGATGACATTGTTGGGAAAGCATACAGATCGTTACATGTCATAATGAGGCTACTTAAAGGATGCAACAAAGAATTAAAAGAAAAAAGTTACTTAAGTATGGTTCGTCCATTATTGGAATATGCAAACAGTGTTTGGGATCCTCACCAAGAATACCTAATAAAAGAAATAGATAGTGTGCAGAGGAAAGCAGCAAGATTTGTAACAGGGGATTTCAGGAGAAAGAGTAGTGTATCAGAAATGTTTTATTTTTTTTTTGCTATGGGGTTTACGTCGCACCGACACAGATAGGTCTTATGGCGACGATGGGATAGGAAAGGCCTAGGAGTTGGAAGGAAGCGGCCGTGGCCTTAATTAAGGTACAGCCCCAGCATTTGCCTGGTGTGAAAATGGGAAACCACGGAAAAACCATTTTCAGGGCTGCCGATAGTGGGATTCGAACCTACTATCTCCCGGATGCAAGCTCACAGCCGCGCGCCTCTACGCGCACGGCCAACTCGCCCGGTATCAGAAATGTTAAAGGAACTTGGCTGGGAGACTTTAAGTAAGAGAAGGGAGAAAACTAGACTTATAGGATTATATAGAGCCTATACAGGAGAAGAAGCATGGAGAGATATCCGTGAGAGGCTTCAGTTGGAAAATAATTATATCGGCAGGACTGACCACAAATATAAAATTTGAAGGAATTTTAGCAGAAGCGATTGGGGTAAATTTTCATTCATTGGGAAGGGTGTGAAGGAGTGGAACATTTTACAAGGGGTAGTGTTTGATCCTTTTCCAAAATCTGTACAGATATTCAAGAAGAGAATAAACAGCAACAGAGAAAATAAATGAAGTGTTAGAGGGCATTCGAACAGTGCAGGTTATTGTAAATAAAAAAAAATGTGTGTGAATAAATTAATTCCATCCCCTGGTCTAAGGAGTTTGGACAGCCAAAGTAGGGGACTGCCTGTAGGGGTGAAGTACAGTGGGGACTTCGAGGGCCCTGGGACCGCTACGGTAGCTGTGAAGGCCCTTCAGGAACTCTGAAAAGTGGTGGCAAAAGGGGCTCTGGTTAAGACGCAGCAGGTCGTTATGCTACTTAGGTTCCAAAATGGGTAAAAAAGTAAATAAGTGCAATGTAAATTTTAATCTTATACCAGTTGCATAGTATTATTTGAAGTAATTCCACATACTGTATATGAGTTGACTATATTTGTAAGTAGTACAGGAGATATTATAAGTAGAATTTTGTAAACAATATAAATTTATTAAGGATAAGCCGTGTGTTTAATAGAAAACATTGTTAGCGTAAATTGTATAATATTGTATTATAGGAAAATTTTCTTCTCTTGTTAATTTAATATTTATTGCTTGACAATAATGTATTTTAGTGTACCATTTGCCACCGAGGTAGACACCTCATCTGCAAATAAAGAGATTTTGATTTGATTGATTTGATTTGATATCAATTTAAGCAAATGCTTTTACTTGCCGGTATTTGCTGAAAGCATTTACTTTTACTTATTGCTTGTGCTTGTAGAATGTTCTACATTTTTATGCATATGTCCCATTGTATAAAATATTACTTCAAGTGAGACCCACTGTAACCTATAGGTTACATCAATACAAGATAAGCCTCTGTTCGTTACACTTTGCCGATTCCTATAAAATTACTCATGAATTGCGTATTAGTGAACTTGTAGAATCATTACTACTCTTTTTCAGAATACTGGAACTATTATTATTACTGGAAAAGTGTACTTACTTTCACTGTGATGCGATTTCCGCCAATAACTAGTGGACTCCATTTTGTAAACATTCATTGTGACCAACTGTGGCGAGGTAAGTGTCTGAAAATCAGCGTAGCCGATGCTGCACTCTCTGAGATGGTATTGGAATCATTAGTCATTAGTCCATGGCCTGCACTGCTTGGAGACAGAGATAAAAAATTGGGAACCTATGTAACCTATAGGTTACGCGGGGCCCGAGGAGGTTAATGAGGTTTCACTGTATATGCAAGATTGTACGGGGAGCTACTGTATGTTAAGATAAGCGATTGATGGGACTAAATGTATTAAAGTCAGAATACACTGACATGTCTTAGGTCATGGGATAGGCGTCTAGTATTGTGTAGGTCCTCGTCTAACCTGGTGAAGTGCAGCAATGGAATGTCCCATTCATCTGACCGCCGCTATCATGCCTTGTTTGAAAGGCAATATTCGCCTTGCCATGACCAGCACAGACGGTGTTTATGCTCACTCTCATTATGCCAGTTCACAACCGATGCATGTCTGGGCATTTTCAAGATGTCATTATATCGTAGTGCCACTGACTGCTATTCCACGACTTCAGGCTCATCAGAGTATAAGCAGTAGATAGAAAGGAGGTGTTAAATAATCAAGCTGGACATGAAAGAGAGAGATAGTAGTAAAAAATAAACAAGAAAGAAATGTTGCAACAGTATGTATTAATCATTCAGGCAGAAAGGTGTTTAGTGAGTTGTACACTTCTTTATATTTCCTTTATCAGCCTGATTTATATCTCACTGTACTGATACTCTGATATTTACTAAACTTCTGTGAGAATATTGATTTGATTCCATGGTCTAAAGTTGTAGTCCTCGTATATGTAACATTTTACTACTTCCTTCTTTTGTGTTCTTTTGTATATTTTTGTATTGAATATTTTATTTTTAATCCCTGTTTGTAACTTTTGCACGTTGGTGTTGTTTTGACTCATAATGATATCGTGAATCTGTTTGTTGTCGTCACTGTTCGTTACACAGTTCCCCGGCCAGGAGATGGGCGCTACCCTCAGGATCCACAAGGTCCTACGAAGCACCCACATCATGGCGGTCCTCCTGCTGGAATGCCTCCAGCTCCCTTCCCAACTGCTGTGCCGCCAGTTCCTACACCAACACAGGTGATGGGACCACCAGCAGTGGTACCTGTTGTGCCTCAGCAGCCACCACCACCGAAGGTAGTGGCTGAACTACCACCACAGCCTCAGCAACAACCTCAACAACCTTCCCCAGCTGCTCAAGTTACTGCTGCCAGCATGGTCGCCAATGCTCCGAGGAAAATGCCTATACAACGCAGTAAGTTCAGTTGATAATGGTCATTATCTGTAGCCTACACTTAGATCCATTTCCTTTTGAAAGTACAGTATTACCCCTCTTTTACACTTTTCAAGGGACCAAGGAATACTGGTGTAAAAGGAGGGAAAGTGTAAATCGTGGGAAACAACTTGTACAGGTATATATAAAAATGCTCTGGAAAAGGAGGTAAATGTTACACAAATGCACATTATTAATTTATAGAGTATTTCAGTTACAACATTAACACAAATTTATTCCGGATGGAAAACTACACAATTACTGCGTCCTACCAAAATAGTCCAGAATCGATCTCTGTTTGCACTTCTTATTTCTTATGACCTCTATTTGTTTTTCAAACTCATAAAGGTTATGAAAATTATTTTCACCCCCCTCTACAGATGAGATACCTGCATAAAACATTCACTGCTGCACTTGTGCATCAGCACTGGTAGGCATCACTTCACTGTCTTCCTCTGCTTCATCACTGTCACTGGTGGGAGACTCAGCTGCTGTTTGCTCAGCAACCAACTCCTACACACTTCTTTCCTCTGCAGTGATCACAGAATAATCTACCCGAAGAAAATCTTCAGTAGTGCAGTCTGACTGCAACATTCTCCATACATCAGGTAGCAGGCCGCCTCCTGCTCCTCCTCCTCCTCCTCCTTGCAGGAATCAGTCTGACACGCGACCATGCAACCGTGACTTGTTAAATATCATAACACAAAAAAAATCACAAACATAATCTTAGAAAGATAGGAACATGGAAAGGAATACATAACAAGACAAACACAATGGCAGCTCAGTGTGGGAAATGCAAGCAAATGAAGAAAACAAGAACAAGCATGAATTCATAAGGACAATCTCCACATCTTCACATACTGCCATCTTTGAATAGGTAAGTTCCTCTTCATCAATCCTTGTTCTTTAACATCGTTCTCTTTTCAGCCCCTGTTTGAGCTTGTTTCTGCTTTCCAGCTTCATCAGGAGAGAGGGTAGCAACACTCATTGAGGGGCCATCTTGACAGATCTTCAGATTTCATATATTTGTCCGCCTGTCTACACTTCCCATGTCAAGACCGATAACCTTTTTCCAATAATCAACAGTCCAATGTTGATGAAGTTGTCTCACCTCATGCACTGTTGTCAATATATTGCAGTGTTCATTGGGGTGCAACTGGGTCTTCGATTCTGCAGTTTCACACACACAGCAGTGTACACCAAGCCACATGGTCACGACTACAGCGATTTCTCAAAATTTGGCCCTCAATTCGCTCCGAGCAATACGTGACTGCCTTTGCTGGCCTCTGTCGTCAGTAACTTGCTTTTGATTGACGACATGTTGCCTGCACATTGTGCACCGCTTTCGATATGTATTATCCAACCAGAAGTCGTTCCCCGAAGTCCTCTTCTCCCATTGATCTTTACATACAAGAAGAGCTGCAGGAGGCAGTACTTCGACTCCTTTCGCATTATATGGCCTAGATACTGCAATTTCCTCTTCTCATCGGTTAACACGAGTTCAGGCTGGCAACCCTATGTCAGAGGACTTCTGTGTTGCTCCCTTGTAATCTCGAGAAGTCACCTGTAGTAGATCCACATTTTGAAGGCTTGGATTTTCTTCTCCATGGTATCAGTTAGTGTCAAAGCTTCGACACTGTACAGAAGTGTGTAGACTTAATACATCACTATTCACTTCTTCAAGTCTAGACCACAATACATTTTTTCCATTGTACGTTAGTTGGAAACCTTCTAAGACATCAAAAATCAATATTTATATCAACTGATTTGGTTTACAATGGTTTATGGGATTCTGTTAATGTTAAGTGACGCACATCTATTTCTTTCCTACTTCTCTTCCTCTATCTTTCAGTTTTATGTGACTGACGATTATTGAGGATATTCTGATATATATTCAAATTTGTACAGTGTCCATTAATCACGTTCTAGATCGGGAAGAACATATGGTGGAACTAAAGAAGTTTAACCAGGACTTCAAGTTGGGAGAAAGTGAGGTGGTGGAGAAGAAACAACCTCCACAGCAACAGCAGCCACCACCTGTGGTTCAGCAACCACCCCAACCGCAGCCCCCTCCACAGCAGCAGCAACCTCCTCCACCTCAGCAACAAATACCACCACAACAGCCTTCCCCAGCAGAAGAATCGCCCAAAGATCAGACTGATGCAGTAGACAAAGTAACGACAGCACTCAAGAAGTCTACACTGAACCCTAACGCTAAGGAGTTCGTCTACAACCCTAATGCCAAGCCATTTACACCGGTAGGTCTTGTGCAGTTTGAGTAGGATGGAGCTAATTTTGCATTTCATGTTAGTTGTTCAGCTTTATTCTCAAGAGTGTTACAGTTGTAAATTTTAGTAAATTGGTGCCCCATTTTACCTTAAAGTAAAACAGTGTAAGTTTGTTGGTCTTACTTCTGGGTGGTTTATCCATTTGAGAAATTCTGAAGTCTAAATAAGAGATGTAAGCTTGGAGTTTTAAGTGGGTGTTAAACATAATCATCCTTTTTTTCACTCTAGCAAATCTGTTCCAATTTGTTCTGTCCAACAATAATCATAGTTGCTGTTCCATTTCTAATTTTCATTGCCATCCTGCATCTCTCGTGTCCACTCTCTCCATGCTTGCTTTTCCCTGATGTCTTTGGTCATCCTTGAGGTCTCAGATCAAAGTACCATATTTACTCATCTATAACAACCCCATTTTTCTTAATTTTGGCTTGAAAAGTAGGGGAGGGTATAATAGATAAAAATTTACCGAGGAAGTGGCCGTGCGGTTAGAGTCGCAGAGTTGTGAGCTTGCATTCGGGAGATAGTAGGTTCGAATCCTACTGTCTGCAGCCCTAAAGGTGGTTTTCTGTTGTCCCCCATTTTCACACCACGCAAATGCTGGAACTGTACCTTAAGGCCATGGCCACTACCTTCCCACTCCTATCGCTTTCCTATCCCATTGTCGCCATGAGACCTCTCTGTGTCGGTATGACATGAAGCAGAAAAAAAAAAAATCGGGTATAGGTTAGGCTGGCGTGGTTTGGGAGCAGAAAAGGAATATCTAGTGTCTTTAAATCAACACGTAAATTATTTGTTTAAATCTATACTTTATTTACACAAAAAGAGATGATTACATCTAAACAGTTTCACATCAGCCACCTACTGCATTACCACATCTGACTGGTCATGAATAAACACTGCGCCTTTGCCACAGCTGCTCAGCATGGTGCTGCGTTTAAGGTTGTACAGCATTGCAGTGTCAAAGTCTTGCAACAAAGCAGTGAAATTCAATCATTTTGTTGGTATAAATTAATGGCAGCTGCTGGTACAGTGCTGTCAACCTCCGCAAACTTCGTCCATTTTGGTGCATAAAGCATTCTGTCCAACCCCTACTTGCTTTAAAATTGTTCCTCGCAATACCAAGACTCCATGCAAATTCATGTGCTTTGTATTGCATCATTTCATGATTTACAGCATTGCCATTCTCTTCTGCTTCTCTAGCCCACTCTAGAACTTTTATGTCCACATTTTCGTATTTTCCTTTCTTCACTTTGCGGAAGGAATTACATGTTTTTTTTGCTCCCAACAGTTTGTCTCTCCGGTTGCATCACTAACGAATCATACACGGCTGCACTTCGTATTTACAACTCTCACTCCTCTTTCTGCAGCATATCGTAACACATTTGACTTGAAGGATGCCATAAAATTTGTTCTTTAGCTCATTTTCACTCCTGCTTGTGTTCTGGACATTTCCTAATTACACACTACAGGTGACCATGCAAGATGCGAGGCTCTGAAGTAGAAAGGATATTGAGGTTTGTAGGAGAGTAGCAAAGGCCAAGGCCATTACTTAGGTCATAGAGAAGTGTGGGTTTTACCATTAACTGAAATGTTGCACCTGCTGCCTGGTCATGTGAAAGACTTTCTGCAATTTTATTTTTCAGTCTCTTTTTCCTGATTATTTTTCCCTTGATCATCACCTTGAACCATCTCCAATTGCCCAGGTGTGGTAAATGAGCCCCCTCCATCTCATTCTGTCCTTGTACCACTCTTCTTCCACTAACTTGTCCCAGTCATGCCCCCTCTGCAGCACGTCGTTCTTAACTAGATCTATCCACTTCTTTCATGGCCTTCGCACAAGTCGTCTTCCTTTTACTTTTCTGTCAAATTCCTCTTTTTTTTCTTTTCTTTCCTGGATCTTATTGAGGAGTGAATCATCTATTCCTACTTCTTCTCTAATCTCTTCATTCCTGATCTAGTCTTTCATAGTTTTCTGAATCGTAGTATGAAGGAACTTCATTTTAGCTGCCTGGAGTTTAGAATTATCTGTATTGGTCAGTACTGTGGTTTCAAGACTATATGTAAGAATCTGTGTACAATAGCACTTGTACAATGTCACCTTTGTTTTCATGGGTATTTGCTCATCACACAGCAGAAGTCTTACTTGGGGGTAAAATCACGTCACCTTATTAATTCATTTGTTTGCCTCGTGTTTTGCCAGGTTGTCGTTTGATAGAATGCTGTCCAAGTACTTGAAATCTGGAACACTATCCAGCTTGGCTTCATTTACTATGTCTAATAGTTTTGCCCCCTCCTTATGCATTGCCATCACCACTCCCCTCCATTATGGCTATCTCACTATAGTCTATTCAGTTCTAATATTGCTAAGAAGCTCATTTCTAATCCAAGCTCTTGGCAAATCTCCCCATTTTTTATTTAGTTTCCTTATCTTTTGGAGACAGGAGCTGAGGGATCTTCATTTCTATTTTCTGGACATGTCAGCATAACTGCTTTAAGTCCATAGGCCATGTTATATGACTTCCGAGGATTGAGGAAAAGATCCATGCCAGAGAAGATGACATATAGAACAGTAGAACTATGTAGTTAGTATTTGATTGCTGATATTTTGATATTATTACCAAACAAGACATAGCTGCCTGATGTTTTAAAGTAGTTTATGATGTCTATAGTATCCTGACTGATTTTAAAGTAAACTGTTTCAGTTTTCCTTTTAATTCCTAAACCAACTTTCTTGTTTCTGCTAATATTTAATCCAATCTTTTTAAACTCTACCTTTCCCTGTACCTTGGGATCTATCTCACCCCTTGACATACCATCATGACAGTTTTGATTATCTCATCTATTACAGTAATCAAAATATGTGAGAATAGACAACTCTGCTCTTAGTTTCAAACCACTCTGACCTGTCAGTCTGAATCTGAACACAGCTCCTTATACCTTTGTAGAACTGTCAGACATTAGCAAAAGTCCCATCTGGCACTTCTCTTTATCTCTGATTTTCCCATTTGCATTTTTATGGTGTATGCATACCTGCCAACTTTCCTGATTTAGGCGGGAGACTCCCGATTTTCGACAGTTTTTCCCGCCTCGCGATTATTCAATGATTTCTCCTGATTTTAGCTTACTTTTTGGTGAACTTCAAACATTTGTTTTCAAATCCCGCCATTTCAGTTTTTTTAATGCCAATGGCCGGAAGTATTTCGCTCATTGGCCGCTTTCAAACGAAATATCAACGTTTATTGATGCGTGAAATGTGCGCTAATGTGCGATGTTTATTGAAACCTGTATATCGCAACGCGAATATCAATTGTCAAGCTCTTTTTCTCGTGTGCTATGTTCGTGTTCGTTCACAGTTCACATCAGTCTAGTCTATTCTAGAGACTAGTCGCTAGACATGGAGTCTTTTTTTAGTAATTTAGTGACATTTCACTGATAACGATTAGTAGCTTTTCTGGGAATTTTAGGAGCCATTTGGAGACAATTCTGTCTAATTTTAATTCATCTCAATATAAATGAAAGTTTTGTCTGTACATTGTTTAGAATTTAAAAAGAATGATATTTCTGTACCGGTCGTGACCACAGTAACAAGGGGAAATGCACATTTTAATTTTCCGGAATTCTGTCTGCATGTATGTACGCTCATCACGAGAAAACGGCTGCAGAGAAATTAATGACAATCAGTATATGAAGTCGGGGAATAATTTAATGTTAAAAACTTCATAATTGGTCCGTATTGAAATAAGATTTACAATTAAGAGATGAAAGTATATGATTTTCCACCTGTTCAATACAAATTCAAATGTGATATACACTGAAATGTCACATTGTATTCATAAATATTATGGAACGGTTTCGGCATGTCTATGCCATCATCAGCCTAATGTTAGATACACAAGGACACATGTCAATACACAAATAAACTTTCTAACATTGGCAATTCATAATAGCGTTGATATATACAAAATTTTGAATGTATAAAAACTCTCAAATATACCTCTTATAAAATTTACGATAAAGGTAAAATGATCTATTTACAATTCTGTCTGAACAGCTTATACACCTAATAAAATTTGGGGTATTGACATTCCTATAGTATTAAAATTTAAGACATTCTATCACGTAAAAATACTCACGTAAATAAAATTAGTAACAGTGTCCAGTATTGTTACATTGTAAAAGAGAATAGCTGTTCGTTATTTAATGTTTGTTAAAAATAGTTCCTCATTAGAATATAGGCGGTAAGCCAAGTGAAATTGAGCGGCTTTAAGAATCAAATAAATCTTGCTTGAAATAGCGGTAGCTTAGTTGTCAGGTTGCCAGATGGTTTTAAGTTTCTAAATCTCAGAAGTACAAAGAACATGTGAGTGGCTGAGGCTGTAGTTTGACGAGTACGAGTTCACAAAGCACTATGTCATCAGGTGGTGAAATGCAATTCTAGAGATCTTGTTTCAAAACGGACCTAAAAAAGATTGAAAAGTGTATCAATCTAACGTAAAAAAGAACGCGAAAGAAAATAGACAATTTTGAAATAGAAACTCACCTCATGCACCACATACTAGCAGAAGGCTAAAGAGGAACTAATACGGGATACTAGCGAGCGATGTGTCAGGCAGCAAGCGGCAAATACTGGTGGGGAATCGGGGCGTGTCATGTAGGTGGAGGGAGAGAGGTTGCAGGCAGAGGCGAGTAGGGGTCGGGAGGGCGTGGATTTCGGTAGGGGTAATACGCTAACATGTTGCGAACTGTTTTATGTAATGGCTGATCTTTAGGCATTTTGAGCTTACTAATAATTGAAATAAGGACATAGAATAAGATGGTCGGATTTTCAGATATCTCATTGAGATTAAAATTCGAGTTGTAATATTGGTCCAAATGAATAAAGCACTGCTCTGTAAGGTCTAAAAGAAGCCCTTTATTCATAACTTCGATGATATCTAAATCGTTGTCAATCTCGTAGAAGCTGTGTTTGTAGTCGTGCGTATGCTGTCCTACGGCTGAGAATCTTTTGTATTTGATGGCATTAATATGTTCGTTGTACCTAATTTTGAAGGATCTCCTGGTTTTCCGAGATAACTGCCTGGAACAGTCGCTGCAGTGATATCTGCATACGCCTGATCTGTCGAAAGGGTTAAGAAAGTTGACACGGCTGGAATTGTGGAATATATCAAGATTCCTGTTATTGGTTTTAAAGGCGATATATACGTCCTTCTTTTTGAATAGGTTAGTTACACGGTAAATATCCGGGTTAAATGTAAAAGTTGCGTATGTAACTGGTTTCATTTTTTCTTTCTGTAGGCAAGTTTTGGGTCGGTGTTTAAATTTACATATTATGCATTCTATGAAACCATGATTAAAACCATTATGCAGTGCAATATTACGTATAATATTACGTTCTTTATTAAGATCTGCTTTCGACATGGGGATATTATAGGCACGGTGTACTAGACTATTATAGATGGCACGTTTATGGCAAGGGGGATGTGAAGAGTCTTGTTGAATGGTTGTAGCTGTATGCGTCAGTTTTCTATAGATTTTACATTTAAAGGTGGTTGGGAATCTGGTAATAGGTAAATCTAAAAATTGAGGGTCTTATTGGTTTCAGATTCTGTAGTGAACTTAATATTCGTATCAATGTCATTGAGGTGTGTTAGGGTGGTAATTGCATCGGTGTTGCGTTGATCCATTATGATAAATGTATCATCGACAAATCTGGACCAAAAGACTAACTAACCTATTCAAAGAGAAGGACGTATATATCGTCTTTAAAACTAATAACAGGAATCTTGATATATTCCACAACTCCAGCCGTGTCAACTTTCTTAACCCTTTCGACAGATCAGGCGTATACAGATATCACTGCAACGACTGTTCCAGCAGTTATCTCGGACAAACCGGGAGATCCTTCAAAATTAGGTACAACGAACATATTAATGCCATCAAATACAAAAGATTCTCAGCCGTAGGACAGCATACGCACGACTACAAACACAGCTTCTACGGGATTGACAACGATTTAGATATCATCGAAGTTATGAATAAAGGGCTTCTTTTAGACCTTACAGAGCAGTGCTTTATTCATTTGGACCAATATTACAATTTGAATTTTAATCTCAATGAGATATCTGAAAAACCGACCATCTTATTCTACGTCCTTATTTCAATTATTAATAAGCTCAAAATGCCTAAAGATCAGCCATTATATAAAACAGTTCGCAACATGTTAGCGTATTACTCCTACCGAAATCCACACCCTCCCGACCCCTACTCGCCTCTGCCTGCAACCTCTCCCCCTCCACCTACATGACACTCCCCGATTCCCCGCCAGTACTTGCGGCTTGCTGCCTGACACATCGCTCGCTAGTATCCCGTATTAGTTCCTCTTTAGCCTTCTGCTAGTATGTGGTGCATGAGGTGAGTTTCTATTTCAAAATTGTCTATTTTCTTTCGCGTTCTTTTTTACGTTAGATTGATACACTTTTCAATCTTTTTTAGGTCCGTTTTGAAACAAGATCTCTAGAATTGCATTTCACCACCTGATGACATAGTGCTTTGTGAACTCGTACTCGTCAAACTACGGCCTCAGCCACTCACATGTTCTTTGTACTTCTGAGATTTAGAAACTTAAAACCATCTGGCAACCTGACAACTAAACTACCGCTATTTCAAGCAAGATTTATTTGATTCTTAAAGCCGCTCAATTTAACTTGGCTTACCGCCTATATTCTAATAAGGAACTATTTTTAACAAACATTAAATAACGAACAGCTATTCTCTTTTACAATGTAACAATACTGAACACTGTTACTAATTTTATTTACATGAGTATTTTTACGTGATAGAACATCTTAAATTTTAATACTATAGGAATGTCAATACCCCAAATTTTATTAGGTGTATAAGCTGTTCAGACAGAATTGTAAATAGTTCATTTTACCTTTATCGTAAATTTTATAAGAGGTATATTTGAGAGTTCTTATACATTCAAAATTTTGTATATATCAACGCTATTATGAATTGCCAATATGTTAGAAAGTTTATTTGTGTATTGACATGTGTCCTTGTGTATCTAACATTAGGCTGATGATGGCATAGACATGCCGAAACCGGTCCCTAATATTTATGAATAAAATGTGACATTTCAGTGTATATCACATTTGAATTTTTATTGAACAGGTGGAAAATCATATACTTTCATCTCTTAATTGTCGGGGAATAAGTTGCTACATCTAGGCCATAAGTAATTTTATTGACGCTGAGTGAAATGGTAGTTTAGGGGAAGGCCTAAAATTTAATTCTCAAATATTTGTTATTATTGGCCCTATCGATAAGTCCGACTTGTTGGCTGAATGGTCAGCGTACTGGCCTTCGGTTCAGAGGGTCCTGGGTTCGATTCCCGGCCGGGTCGGAGATTGTACTCGCTGCTGATTAATTCTTCTGGTTCGGGGACTGGGTGTATTTGTCCGACCCAACACACTCCTCATCATACCACTCTACCCTCTGTATAGGTTGGCGTCAGGAAGGGCATCCAGCCGTAATACTGGGCCAAACCCACATGTGTGACGCAGTTCGCACTCACGACCCCACAGGTGTGGGGAAAAGTGGTAGCAAAAGAAGAATTGGCCCTGTCAATAAATTGTTCATAACTAAAGTTATATATTATTAAATTTCTTATCATTTATGTCTTATACATTTTTACCGTACCGGCTATGACAACAGACATATTCGTGAACTTGTATTTTTAACAGAGCTTGATAGCTGCAGTTGCTTAAGTGCGGCCAGTATACAGTATTCGGGAGAGAGTGTGTTTGAACCCCACTGTCGGCAGCCCTGAAGATGGTTTTCCGTGGTTTGCCATTTTCACGCCAGGCAAATGCTGGGGCTGAACCTTAATTAAGGCCACGGCCGCCTTCTTCCCACTCCTAGACTTTTCCTGTTCCATTGTCACCATAAAATCTATCTGTGTCGGTGCGACGTAAAGCAACTTGTAAGGGAAAAAAAATATTTTGGATTTTTGTTGCCAAGTCCATATCACCACAGAGGTACGAGAAAATGGGTGAACAGAATTTAATGAAAATTGGAATGTAAAGTCGGGGAATGAGGATTTTTATTCACCCTGTTCGAAATGGTAGTTTCGGGGAAGGTGCCAAAAATTTAATTTTTAATTTACCTGTCTTATTGGTCATATCAAAAAGTACTACATAACAAAAGTTAGAGAGAATACAATTTCCGATTATTTATATCTTATTCAGGTTTACTGCACTGACTATAATAATATTGGTGGTGGTGATTAAATTGTGAAGAATGAGAAAAAAGTCATGAAGGAAGGAACGCTTGAATAATAATACAAGAGGAAGTCATGAAAGAAAGGACGACTCACTTTACATTAGATGCTCTAATATCACAAAGTCGGAAGAAAACTAAATGCGAAGGCTTGCACTATAGAAAGCTCATAAAATTGATCAACAATAACATTACATTGACCATTGTTTGTTGTGATGTGCTTTGTGTATTCTGCTGCCATTTATCTCCAATAGTTGGGATTACTGCTGCGTAAGTGCATACCGAGTAAAACAGCCTGCCTGAATATTAGCAGGATGTAGCTGGGGAGTTAGAGATCTCTCTTCTTTAGCATTCCATTCCTCTGGTTTATGGTACGTAACACACTGGATCGTCATAGTATCCAGCTATTCGATCCCTACTCTGAGGCAGTGATTGGAATGAGCAGTGTGCACACTTAAATGGAATAATTACACAGGAGTGTTCGCGATTGCTTGTGGCCTGGTCATTCTAGCTCTGGAACTTTGAACTCTTAGATAATTCCGTAGTACTTTTCGTTAAAAGTGAGAAAATGTGCTGTGTTTTCATTTTATCGAATATTTCAAATGACAGCATTGCTTTAATCACGACATTCATACTGACGTCGTTGTAATGAGTAATGACCTATTTCAACTGTTGACTTCAATTGGGAAAACTATAAGGACAGTCTTTCTGAGAATTCCGTAGCGAAGCACGGCTACATCAGCTAGTTATTTGATACAAATAGCATTGCGCTTTGCATAATCGCACGGGCGCTTGATACAATATATTAATCTAAGTGTTTGCTAAGTAATGGAATTACTGATTCACACGTGTGGAGCATGAATTCTTACTATTTTCGGAAAGCTTATCAGAGACCAATCATCTCACTCACATACTTCCTGTGAGTGTAGCAACAGTTGGCCTTTGAGACAATAAGTGTATAAATATATCATAATACTGTATTGCGCAAGACATGTAGAGTAAGCAGTTTTGACAAATTGTATCTCCTGAAATCTCCTGATTTTTTCTTGATTTTCATATAAAAATCTCCTGATTTTTGGTTTTGTAAAGTTGGCAGGTATGTGTATGATTACAGGTTTTAAACTTGTTAAAATCATAAACTTGTGATCATTTCATCCTAGCTGCCTTGTGAGAAAATACTAGTAACAGCAATACCACAGAGCTCTCGCAGTCCTTTTCTTGAAGTCCAAGGGGAAAGAAATCCCCTGGCACTACCATCCCCAAGGGTCCTTTGGCCTACAAACTGACCACTGCTTAACCTGAAGGCCTGCAAATAACTAGGTGATGCATGGCTGGTGCAATGAGTCCTCTCAGCCATAATCCTTGGCTTTCTAGACTCACAGTTAGCTAGTTCATCAGTTGTAGTCACACACGCGGAGTGGACCTTAAGACTAGCCCTCAGGTCAAGGTAAAAATCCCTAACCTGGCTGGGAATCAAAGCCAGAGACTCGGGGTAAGAGGCAGGCATGCTACCACTACACCTCAGCACTGGCAAAAGTCCACAGAATATTCATCATGTAAAATTGTCATTTTAAACATTTGGAACTTAAAAAATATTGTTAAATTAATGTTCATAATCGTCATAGATTCTCCACTCCAGCAGGTCAGATATGGGAATAAAGCCTCCTCCATAAAGTTTCTCTCTTGTCACGACTTATCGTCCAGTATCTTTTCCCATGTTGGGTATCTCCTGATCAGGTTTTTTTTTTTGTGTCTGCTTCATCCATCCATCTCTAGGTCTGCCTCCGGTCTTTTTTCATTAATCTTTCTTTCAGAGTAGGTGGATTCATTTCTAATTTTATCCCTTCTAGTCTGCTGTATGCTCGGCGTAAGGAACTTCTGTAGTCGGCTGTTGTCTTTACTGGTCATTGTTGCAGTTTCCAGAGTTCATTGGTCAGCATTGGTAGCAAGTAGATGGTATAAAATGCTTCCTTTGCTTTCTGGGGAAAGCTTTTGTCCCATAATAGTTGGGAAACAGGACTGTAGAACAATGCAGGTGCTCAAGTACTGCAGCAAATTTCATGCTGTCCAACTCCCTGCATGACTGCTTTGCTTCCTCTGCTGATCACTAGGCGTACTCTTAGGTTCGGCTGATTTTTAAACCTCAATTTGTCTAATTCCTCTTTCTGTTACTCTAGTCTTTGTTGTACCTTATCTTCTTTGTCACCCCATATCATGTCATCATTCACAAACACCAATTCATTTTATCTTTGTCTTTCAACTTAACTACCTTGATAATTAAACCAAAACTATTCAATTACAGTGAAACTCGGTTAAGAAGTTCCCGCATGAGTTTTCCCGCCTAAGAAGTGTGATATTCTTGGTCCCTTGATCAGTTGCATTAAGATATATGTATATTTTTCCCGTTTAAAGTGTTCTGTTATAAATATATTTCCCGGTTAAACAGTTCAGATTTTAGAGCCCCTTGAGATAGAAAACGTCCGCTCAAAGCAGCCCATGGTTAGAATCCTCCAATCTCCGCGCAAGTTGCACTCTGTGTTAGACTCTTCGCGCGCTCGCGGTGTGTGTCTGGTGTCACGGAACATGTGCGGGCCTGCCAAGGCCATATGACGTCACGCCATGACAACACAGACAGCAGATGCTCACTCTCACCTTGTGGAATCGAATCGAACCCATCAGTCGAAATTTCCACTCCACCGTTCCATCTCGCAGAGTAGAATCGAACGGGATTCTACGTGGGAAACATAAAGCACGCAATGGATGGTTTTTTGATAAAACTTTAATGCAGTAATTTGCGGGCCGCGGCAGGGTGAAGTCATTAATCGAGGTGGCCTAAACATTAATTAAAAACCGTAAAGTGTATTTATCCACAACATTACTGTTAATCTGTCCGGCTCCATGGCTAAATGGTTAGCGTGCTGGCCTTTGGCCACAGGGGTCCCGGGTTCGATTCCCGGCAGGGTTGTGAATTTTAACTATCATTGGTTAATTTCGCTGGCAAGGGGGCTGGGTGTATGTGTTGTCTTCATCATCATTTCATCCTCATCACGACGCGCAGGTTGCCTACGGGCGTCAGTTCAAAAGACCTGCACCTGGCGAGCCGAACATGTCCTCGGACACTCCCGGCACTAAAAGCCATACGCCTAATCTACCACAAAATTGAATATTCTCCTTGCTTACTTCCTTCCAGGCATTCTCTCTTACGTTGTTGTTGTAATAATACTTATGGGTCTTGCCGTAGAGGAAATTACGTTTTTGAACTAAACTGATAAGATTTTCCGTGTCCATTATTAGTGAGGTGAATAAAAACAACTTCCCGACCCAATGCAGGAAACAGCCAACTTGCCAGCAGCCAGCTGAGAGCCGATACACATGCCGCTATAGCCGGCCGAAAGATCTCGAAGTTTTACGAAGTTGAACGAATGTTGATAGCCAACTGGGTGTTGGTGGGAGGCACACAGACGCATTGCAATACCACGTGTTGGCATAAAATTGAAAGTTATTTTTAATTTTACCTTTATACAAGCTAAACATTGTATTATCGTGTCACTCGTAATTATTACATCGCATTATTAGAACGCAGCACAAGGATGAGGAGACGTGAAATAAAATTCTCGCGGGGAAAGAAGCAAAAGGCACTAACAATAAAAGACATAGTAGAGAGTGGAGTCATCTACACTTTCCCGTGTTGCTTTGGCAAAGGAGCTGAGGGGTGCCGCCGTCTACTTTGAAAGGTATTATAGCGAAGAAAGAAGAGATCTCTGCTTCTGCAGGGAATACTTCAGCAAATTGTAAGGAAGTTAAATTTGAAAAGTACGATGAAATAGAACAAGCTCTGCTAATGTGGTTTAAACAGCAGCGCAGTTTAAACATACCTTTCAGTGGGACTATTGTGCAGGAGAAAGTCGCACGCAAATTAAGGGTACCTTTTACCGCATCGAACGGGTGGCTGGACCGCTTTAAAAATCGAGCCGGCATCATTTACAAAACAATTTGTTGCAAAGCAGAGACTGTAAGTGCGGAGGAAAGGAAAGCGTGGAAGGAAATGGTTCTGCCTGCTAAAATAAGCAAACCTTGCAACGTTTTTATATAACTTAATATGTTCCCTTCTGTTATCAAATATATTTATAATACGGTATGTTCAATTATTTTACTTTATCTCTTAAAAATATTGTCATGATAATTGAATTTTTATATTGTGGCTTTCTGTTAGCAGCTCTTATATATCGGCCTATTTCGGTATTGTTCACAAACAAGGAAATCTTTGGCTGTGTGTTTCACATGTATTTCAAAGTACAGAAAAATTTTTTGGTCATTACCCCTTTTAAGAAGTTTCCTGCTTAAGAAGTTTATTTTTTGTTTGCAGTCCCTTGAAAAACTTCTTAACAGTTTCACTGTATTTTCCATTTTAAGTTTTGGTAGACATATTCTTTAGCTTCTCATTAATATAGTTGTGTTCAAATCTTGTACAGTGTCTGCAGTTCACATATGCTTCAGTTTTCATGTACAGTTAGTTTGCATGCTATAAGCATGATATCAACTGCTGAACTAAAAGTCCCTATTTACACTGGTTTTTTGTGGTGTAGCATAAGGCACCAATGCATGCGCAATATAAACTTCTCTCATATCGCTGCTGTATCTCCTGAGCAATGTCGGAGTCTCATTTCCATTCTACATTCATACTACACATTCATCAGAAATGAGAGCTGAACTAATATAACAGGGCACAAAGTTTTACGGACTACGATACTACTTCTTAAGACGCCTTCTCCGAGCGGAGGTTGGCGATCAACATAACTAGCTTTGATCTTGACAGCGCAGAATGGAATGCCACTTCTGAAGTACAGCAGTGCCATCTTCGAAGGTCTTTCAGCCATGAATTTCTTCTTCTATGATACTACTAAGGATGGGTAATGCTTTGCAGAGAATTCACCATTATTTGGCTGAAATTTCCCCTAATACTGCAGTGTTGCAGAAGGTTTGTTATTTGTTGGGTAAAATAGATTTCCCTAATCTGGTACCTTCTTTCATCCCGATTTCTACCAATCTAACAAACATAACATCTTCATCCATTCTTTAAAACATTCCTAACCGGGCGAGTTGGCCGTGCGGTTAGGGGCGCGCAGCTGTGAGCTTACATCCGGGAGATAGTGGGTTCGAACCCCACTGTCGGCAGCCCTGAATATGGTTTTCAATGGTTTCCCATTTTCACACCAGGCAAATGCTGGGGCTGTACCTTAATTAAGGCCATGGCCGCTTCCTTCCCATTCCTAGGCCTTTCCTATCCCATCGTTGCCATAAGACCTATCTGTGTCGGTGCGACGTAAAACAAATAGCAAAAACATTCCTAATTGAGTATTTCTCTAATAATTTCTTTTCATGAAGGAAGCTAAATGTTCCCTCATTCTTCCTTGTAGTATCCACTTTCTTTCCCTAAGTCTGTTCTTTTTTATCTGCTTTGACTGATGCAAGTTAGCAAAACACCCTCAGTGTTTGATGCTAAACCCACGACTGTCCTGTTTTGATGTCTGTTTTGAAACCACGTTCTGCCACTTTGGTTGCTTATCTTCGACTGCCGGAGCTTCAGATCTGCTAGTATGGACAGTTGTACTTTGTTTGGCGCACAGGTGGTACTGCAATATGCCAGTGTAAATAGGCACCAAGATTGCTACTTAAATAACAGAGTAAGGTATGAACAACACGAGGCAACGAATATGAAAATATTTGCTCTTATAGCCATAAAAGTATCAATATACTATTGAAGGAGTAAATCTCAATTCTGCACGATAACTGATGGTGTTTTAATAATTTCAGAGGTCGCCTAGTACACCAACACCCTCTCGTCCACACACCCCGCAGACACCACAGTATGCCCCGGGAATGGCTACTATGGTGATGCCTGCGTATGTCGTCACAGCCAACCAGCAAGCTTTCTCGCAGCCCTCTCAGGGCAACCGCTTCCGAAAAAGTAAGTATTGTTCTTTTTTTGTCTCTTCCTTGATCCAGGGCAGTGTGACTGTTTACTACTTTTTACTATAAATATGGAGTGTGGAGGAACTGGTAGAGGAAACAAACATGAGTTGCTCATCACATATTCCAGATTTTTATATATATCTTTGGTTTATAGAGATAAAGAATATTCCAAGTTTGCCAGGCTGAGTAGCTCAGGTGGTGGAATGCTGGCCACCTCAGCTCAAGTTGGCAGGTTCGATCCCAGCTCAGTCTGGTGATATTTAAAGATGCTCAAGTACGTAAGCCTCATGTCAGTAAGTTTACTGGCATGTAAATGAACTCCTGCGGGACAAAATTCTGGGGCCTTGGCATCTCCAAAAACCGTAAAAGTAGTTAGTGGGACGTTAAACCAATCACATTGCTAGTTTTGTGTATGTAATGTTTCTCTTAACTTTCTTTGCTAAACTACAGGAAGATCAGATATGGTTTATTCTGGCACGTGCAGTATTTATCTATGGATGGGTTCCTCCATCTTTTTCTGCGTGGCACGGTATTCCATCGCAGTGTTTTTGTTTTTGTTTTCCCCCAACCATGGCCTTTGTTTTGTGTGCGCACGCATCCCTGCTAGCTGACCTTATACAGGTGTCTGATGTCGCTGTCATCTTTCAGCCATTCCCAAGTGTGTGTTTTATTCTTTCGTTAATTCTGTAATTTAAAACCTCATTGAAACATTTTGTGCTGGGGACAAGGAAAGAGAACGTGTTAAACGAGAAAACTTGGTATTGAATATGCAAAGAAAAACTATCCAACAGGGGTATGGAAACACTTGATATGTTTTTGCAATATGTGCATTTTATGTTTTGTATGTACGGGTACAGTGAAAGCTGTACCTACCCTTTCTGAAGATAAAAGGAGAGTATTAAAAGGTGTGGAAAACAAGAGAGAACAGGTGTAAACATTTTCCACTCCAGAGTTTAGAATAACAGAGTATTAAAAGGTGTGAAGAACACGAGACAATACTTATGAAAAAATTTGCTCTAAAGCGATAAAAGTATCAATATATTATTGAAGGTCACACTCCTTCTAAAACAAATGTAATGGTTAACTGTTAAAGCTCAGCAACACCAAGTGAAACACCACAAGAAATGCGAACTTCGATTAACTCTTTCGTGCTCTTCTATCCCTAGTATTGTGGCCAATAGTTTTCTAAACAGTACAAGCCAATTGAAATGAAGATTGCCCAGTGTTGCCGCATAGCGACCGCAGGTTAGTTTCACAATTAAGTATTTATTTATTTATTTTCCACCTAGTCGATACAATGATTGCTTAAGGCAATTTTTAATGGTCAAAAGTGGTACATGTTTCGTATATTATCAACATCTTCAGCCACATAACACTGTTTAGATGAAAAATATATAAAATTGACAAAGTAATGCTTTAGAGGAAGTGTCCTTAAAATTAACATAAGATTGACAACATTAAGGCCCGGTTTCATCAACACATGTTAAATATATACTAACAAGTAGTTAGTTAATCCGGAGTTAGAAATTTAACATCTTGTTAGGTTTCTTGCGTTTCATCAAACTTTTCTTGTGAAATGTTAACTAATCGACTGTTAACTCTCCCAATATTGCGAACTGGTGCGAATCAAGGAGGCAGTGGTACGAACATGCTGTTTTACAGCGCGCTCCGATGCGCTTTTGTTTGAACACAGCTGTAAAATATGGTGCGTGAAGTGAAACGGAATCGTAGTTCTAATTTTTCCTCCTTCGAAAAAGAGTTGTTAATTGAATTAGTTAGTAAATATATATATATAAGTTATTGAGTGCAAGCGCACAGATGGCTTGACGATAAAAGAAAAGAAAAGAAAAGGCGCGGGAAAAGTCCGCGAGGGTTTCAATGGGGTAAACAGATACTTTTTTTAGCGGGTATCCGTTGTCACCTAACAAAATCACTTCGTTAATTGTCCCACTTCAAACTGTGCTCCGATATGGGAGTCGTTAAATATTGTATTGTAGTGTGCAGAGCCAGACCACCTAGCAAGTATATCCCTGATTTGGAGGTTAGGCTAACAGAGAATCCCTTTCGATTACGATATATTTCGGCCCAATTGCCTCCAGGTGATTGGATTCTTACATGTGTGCAATCTATTGCACGTAGAACAAACACCAGGAAAACGGCTTATTTCATAGAAGTCGCGGATAATTTGCTGACGCTCTTCTACTGAAGGGAATGTTATATACCTCGTTCTCATGGATGCTATTGCTGCAGACACTCGACCAACAACTCTATTAACAGCGGCTTTAGAAATTCCAGCATTGTCTCCGGCCATTATGTGAAAATAACCAGTAGCAAAAACTCGTAATATTATCAGTACCTGCAACATTGGAGAAAGAGGTAAGTTTCTCTTCGTAGGATATTCTAACCTCACTTGAATTTCGTCAACAACCTTAGCAACGACTGTTTTCGATAACCTGTATCTATGAAGAAATTTCGGATCCGTCAAATTTTCAGTCATTACGTCGCTAAACTCTTCTTCGATCAGGATTGTTTTGTAAAAGATCTAAATAGAGCAATTCCGCCTCGAAAGCGAGATTCACAGCAGCCATTTTGGAACAGGTTGCTAAATGCTAATGTTAGCCATTTAACATTGGAAATGGCTGATGTTAACTTTAATACGCAGTTTAACATTTGTTAATGTTAACATTTGTTGATGAAACGCAAATTTTCTTAAATCGTATGTTAAAACGATTTAACACCTTGTTAAGTACTAACATGTGTTGATGAAACCGGGCCTAAAACAAACAAATAACTCAAGAGAAAATATATAAATTATTTCTACAATAGAAAGCAGTCGTCAAGGAAACACTTGTACAATATTCCATAGAGAATATGTCCTAATAAATATTCTTTTCTTAATAATTCATGAAAAAAGATCAATTTAAAAATTAAAAATTATACAATTTATAAGTAATTATCGAAACGAAGAAATCCTGATATCACAGTGCGGCTCTTATTATTAATGTAGATGAAAATATAACTAATTCCTAGTTGTCAAATCTTATTAAGCCTGCTTTCCTTTGGAACAGTAACTCCTGTAATTATTTCACAGTTTTGCGCCGGGTGTAATATTGATGATGCGTTCTTCCTTGCTCTTGCACCTGAGGAGGTGGAGGAGCGGGGGATATAGGTGTGTCAAGAACTTCCTTGCTGTCACCTATAGCTTCAACTGAGGAGGAATAAGTTGTAGGGCTATCTGTAGGTGGAGAAATTCCAATTCTTTTTTCGTGATCCTTCTCAAGCATTTTCAAATATACTAGAATTTGATAATATAATGGATTCTTATATTCTACAGCCTCATTAAGGTTATCATTTTTCTTTACAAGTTGGTCTAGATGAATGTATAGGTCTTCATATGTGTTCATTAAGCTGCCCTTTTTTAACTTTTTTATGATGGTCAGGTCTTGTTCTATGTTGGTAAATTTATGACCTGTGGCAGTCATGTGTGATCCCATTGCTGAGAATCTTCTATGTTTTTCAGCATTCACATGTTCCAAATATCTAACTTTAAAATTGCGGCCAGATTGTCCTATGTATGTATTCTTACATTCAAAGCATGTGAGTTTATATATTCCCGAATCAAAAAATTTATCTTTTTCCGAGAGATTTATTGTATCATGGTTGAAAATACTATGTTTCATGTTGTTATTGGTGGAAAATGCAATTTTGAAATTTTTTCTCTTAAATAAATTTGTTATTACATGAATGTTTGGATTATTATATGTGAACTTGATATATTTTTCAGTTTTACTAGGTTCGACTGCTAATTTAGATTGTTGCTTCTCCGAAAATTTATCAATTATTTTATCAGTCATGTTATTGTTGAAACCATTCAAGAGGGCTTGTTGTTGGATAAACAGCAGGTCTTTATTCCTTTCAGATTTGGATAAAGGAATACTAAACGCTCTGTTAACGTAACTATTAAAAAGCACGTCTTTCTTGTTTAATGAACATGATGTGCAAAGATTAATAAATATGAACCCTAGACTCCCGACTGCGAGAGCACTACCGAAATTACATAAACAGGGAGAACCGATTAGACCTATCATAAATTTCAAAAATAGCCCCATTTATAAAACTTCTAGATTTATACATAATTTCTTATCAAGTAAATAAAATACACAGAAAATCCACTTTCACACTGACCACTATCAAGAACAACTCGTTACACCCTGAGGCACAGAAAAGATCAGCATATTATAGTTACGTTAACAGAGCGTTTAGTATTCCTTTATCCAAATCTGAAAGGAATAAAGAACTGTTGTTTATCCGACAACAAGCCCTCTTGAATGGTTTCAACAATAACATGACTGATAAAATAATTAATAAATTTTCGGAGAAGCAACAATCTAAATTAGCAGTCGAACCTAGTAAAACTGAAAAATATATCAAGTTCACATATAATAATCCAAACATTCATGTAATAACAAATTTATTTAAGAGAAAAAATTTCAAAATTGCATTTTCCACCAATAACAACATGAAACATAGTATTTTCAACCATGATACAATAAATCTCTCGGAAAAAGATAAATTTTTTGATTCGGGAATATATAAACTCACATGCTTTGAATGTAAGAATACATACATAGGACAATCTGGCCGCAATTTTAAAGTTAGATATTTGGAACATGTGAATGCTGAAAAACATAGAAGATTCTCAGCAATGGGATCACACATGACTGCCACAGGTCATAAATTTACCAACATAGAACAAGACCTGACCATCATAAAAAAGTTAAAAAAGGGCAGCTTAATGAACACATATGAAGACCTATACATTCATCTAGACCAACTTGTAAAGAAAAATGATAACCTTAATGAGGCTGTAGAATATAAGAATCCATTATATTATCAAATTCTAGTATATTTGAAAATGCTTGAGAAGGATCACGAAAAAAGAATTGGAATTTCTCCACCTACAGATAGCCCTACAACTTATTCCTCCTCAGTTGAAGCTATAGGTGACAGCAAGGAAGTTCTTGACACACCTATATCCCCCGCTCCTCCACCTCCTCAGGTGCAAGAGCAAGGAAGAACGCATCATCAATATTACACCCGGCGCAAAACTGTGAAATAATTACAGGAGTTACTGTTCCAAAGGAAAGCAGGCTTAATAAGATTTGACAACTAGGAATTAGTTATATTTTCATCTACATTAATAATAAGAGCCGCACTGTGATATCAGGATTTCTTCGTTTCGATAATTACTTATAAATTGTATAATTTTTAATTTTTAAATTGATCTTTTTTCATGAATTATTAAGAAAAGAATATTTATTAGGACATATTCTCTATGGAATATTGTACAAGTGTTTCCTTGACGACTGCTTTCTATTGTAGAAATAATTTATATATTTTCTCTTGAGTTATTTGTTTGTTTTAATGTTGTCAATCTTATGTTAATTTTAAGGACACTTCCTCTAAAGCATTACTTTGTCAATTTTATATATTTTTCATCTAAACAGTGTTATGTGGCTGAAGATGTTGATAATATACGAAACATGTACCACTTTTGACCATTAAAAATTGCCTTAAGCAAATCATTGTATCGACTAGGTGGAAAATAAATAAATAAATACTTAATTGTGAATCTATTGAAGTGCGATACGGACCATGAAGCTGATTTTATGTAATCGCAGGTTAGTTCTCGCCTTGAGACATTTCCGTTAAGCCAGCATTGAAATACTCTAGCTCTGTGCTTTGTCACTGCGTACAGCTTGGCAACGCAGAGGCCTAATTAGCCAGTGTTGCCGGCTCTCATACGTTGAGTGTTGCACTGTATTGGGTGTGAGATTTCCTTTAATGTCTTTGTTGGAATGTGATATTATTTCCTATCATAAATTTATTATCTCCGTGTGTTAAGTAATGACAAGTGTTAAAAACAAAGTTGTTCATAGTGAAGGGAGGGAGACTGCAATAACACTTTCACTGTCTATTCTCTCATACTCGCTTATATTGCATGGCTTCCACGGTCTTACTTCAACTTGTCGTGCTATAGTTGAAGCCTGATATTTCGGACCAGCTGGTTATTAAACATTGTTTTCTGATCACACTTTTCAACCATGAATTATTCGGAGGTGACTTTCGCCTATGCCCTAGAAAATGTCTTTGGCTGCCATCTTGAATGCAACATCATTTGGGCAATACCCGGCATGGATTTAGACCAACTTGAGTCGAAGGTTACAAGTAATCTATATACAGTAAAACCTCATTAATTCAAAGTCGTTGGGACTCAAAAATCGGGCTTCGAATTACGTGATTTCGAATTAACCGCCAATTCGCAATTCAGAAGTACCAACCCTTGCCGCGTTACAACATATTCTATGGCCCGTTACTGCATGCAGTTAACATTGATTTACAGTTTATACCCTTCAAATGCCATGAAAAAAAGAACTATTTCCAAAATGTATCCAGGAAGGTGCATTTATAGTATTCAAGTAATGCACTCGGATATCTCACTGGCAAACATAACCTCACGCAACGAAAGAAAGAAAGAAAAAAAAAAAAAGCACGATTCAAAGACGAGGAGAAATCTATGCTGGCTCTCGTGTGCAAGTGCTTTATTAATTGGATTCTATACTTTACGCATTTTAGATGCCTTGTATTTACAAAGGAAGTACCCGATACCCTTAAAATCGAACTTTTCTATGACTCTATCCTTGTACGATTTCCCGCCATGGCACTTCTCTCGTACTTCAGAAATGTAAACATTTGCCGTGTCACAAAGTATTCTAAGACCCATTAAAACATGCAATCATCTCGATTCACACTTTAAACCTTTCTAATGCAATGGAAAAATATTTCCGAAATGTATCCAACAAGGTGCATTTACAACGTTCAAATAATGCACTTGGATAAATCACTGACAAACATAACCTCACGCAACGAAAGAAAAAAAATCACACAATTCAAAGACGAGGATAAATTATTCCGGTCCCCCTGTGCAAATGCATTATTTTTTGGATTTCTGTACTGTTTCCATTTGTAGATGCTTTGTACTAGCATGGAAAGTAAGCGACGTCCTTAAAACATTGTGGTTTATCGAACTTTCCTATGACGAGGGGATAAAGTTTCTCACTTCCATCCCATGTGGATTGCAACGTGCTACTATGACCCATTTAAAACCATAACACCGTTTGGGCTTGCATTAAAATAGAGCAATGCAGTTTCACCGGCAATGACAATATTGTTCGGTGCCTACGAATTTATTATCTGAGCTACGCTTTTTCGTCAACTGTCGGCATCGCCAGTGTTCGCGGATTCTGTTTTTCCGCACACTGCCTGTTGCGTGATATTATGGCGTTCCTTAAAAGGTGGCATACAAAAGAATTCCGATTTCATTCAACTTAGCAATCATGAAGTGCACTGTAGACCCACCGAAGTGAGTGTAAGTGCGGAAAGCTACCCTTCCACGTTCCGGAACGCGCGTTCTATTATGACGCGGAGCGGATACATTTCGAGTTGAAATTACTCTAACATACTATTGTTTTAAAATGTAAAGGCAGTTTCGAATTAAAAGTCTGAATTTCGGTAATGGGGCCGACATTGTACTTCGAATTATGAATTATCCGTATTTCGAATTAAACAACTTAAATAACATGCAAAACTCTATCTCATGTTTCCGGGAATGAGAGCTTCTTCGAATTAGACGGGATTTTGAATTAACCGATTTCGAATTATCGAGGTTCTACTGTATATATATAAAATAAGAGTTGTGTCTGTGCATTGCTCAGAATTTGAAAAGAATGTCTGTCTGTATGTATGTACACACATCACGAGAAAACGGCTGAAGGGAATTTAATGAAAATCGGTATGTGAAGTCGGGGGATGAGCCACTACAATCTAGGCTATAAATAATTTTACTCTATCTGGTGGGACCTAGTGTTTACACTGCACTAAGTCTTCTTGTATGGGCTAGAGCAATTTTGTTACTTTCAATGATCTGTCTCTGTCTTATCCTTGGCTTTGACAATATGAAAGTGACTAAGGTGTGAACGATGTTAGTAATCCCATTCCTTACGCAGCCAGTCCCTGCTATGAATGGTGTGAAACTGTTGCTCATAGGGTCGGTTGGTGCATGCATTTCAGTGGGCTTGGCAGACTGATATGTAATAGCAACTTCTGGCTCGACGAGGAAAGCAACGGTAAACTTCCTCACCCCTCATTTTCCTAGTATGCCTCTTCAGTGATGCCTAGGCCATATATGACAGCTCATGGTGGAACTGTTGAGAATCTAACCAGCCTTCGGGCTGATGACTAAACATACACGTACACTGAGTGAAATGGTAGTTTAGGGGAAGGCCTAAAATTTTATTTTCAAATATTTATATTATTAGTGCTCCTGTCGATAAATACTACATAACTAAAGTTATATAGAATTAAATTTCTAATCATTTATGTCATACATTGTTGCCAAGTCCATATCAACGCCAAGCCACGAGAAAATGGGTTAACAGAATTTGATGAAAGTCGTTGTATAGAGTCGAGGAATAAGAAACTAGTCTAAGTTATAAATAATTTTATTCGCACTGTATGAAATTGTAGTTTAGGGGAAGGCGCCTAAAATTTAATTTTTAAATACCTATGTTAATGGTCCTATTGAAAAGTACTACATAACAAAAGTTATAGGGAATACAATTTCCGACCATTTATGTTTTATTCGATTTTACCGTACCGACTATGATAAGAGTGGTATTTCAGAGTCGGAAGAAAACTAAATGAGAAGGCCTACAATATTGAAAGCGCATAACCTTGATCAACAATAACATTACATTGACCAATCTTTGTGGTGATGTTCTTCGTCTCTTTTGCTGCCGCTCAATTCCGATAGATAGGATTACTGCTGCGTACCAACAGCCTGACTGAATATTGGTGGGAAATAGCTGGGGAGTTAGAAAACTTTCTTCTCTAGCATGTCATTCCTCTGGTTCATGCATTTTCTGATGCCGTACTGCTAGTGCGTAACTCGCTTGTTTATCATAGTATTCCAGCTATTCGATCCCTACTTTGACGCGCTGTCTTGAATGAGCGGTGTGCACACTTAAGGCAGAGGCTTACTTAGTAGTACCTGGTCTGGAATTACTATTTAGGCATATTCCAAATTATAGCACCACAATTCACTAAATACAGTGAAACTCGGTTAAGAAGTTCCCGCATAAGAAGTTTTCCCGCCTAAGAAGTGTGATTTTCTTGGTCCCTTGATCAGTTGCATTAAGATATATGTATATTTTTCCCGTTTAAAGTGTTCTGTTATAAATATATTTCCTGGTTAAACAGTTCCGATTTTAGAGCCCCTTGAGATAGAAAACGTCCGCTCAAAGCAGCCCATGGTTAGAATCCTCCAATCTCCGCGCAAGTTGCACTCTGTGTTAGGCGCCGTTCACACTAAAGCGATATAAGATAGGTGATATACAGTAAGGAATAGATTGCGACGATATGTTGCTAGAAAGGTTCATGACACTGGGCGATAAACCGGCGCTATCTGGGCGATAAAAATTTGGTGGGAACACAATTCTCACTACATCAGTTATAAATGTGAGTTCAAACGTTCTAGTGGCTTATTGGTTCAGGCGTAGGATGAGAAGAAAACGGACATACTGGGTACATCCCTACAATCTTACCAACCTGCACCATAGCTCGGCTATTGTTTCTCAAAAGCTGTCTCAACATGAATCAAAATTCAGGGATTTTTATCGAATGAATCCTGAAAGCTTTCATTTTCTGAAAAGCCTAGTGTCACGAACCCTTGAAAAAAAGATACACCCTTCAGGAAGGCCATTTCTTCAGATAAAAAACTTCTGATTACTATAAGGTAAGTATATATGAATATAAAAAGCAATATTAATAAAATTTAGCAGTTTTAATTTGATAATTTTTTTTTTACAAATTGTACCAATCAGTTCCACTAAATTAATGAAAGGTATCACAGAATTGTCTTCTCTTCTTCCAGTCATGTTCACAGTTCGAAATATCGTACGATACTAATCGCTGATGAGACTAGCAAGCTGCACTTCGAGAGATATGTCACTTGCGATATGTTGTGCAATCGCGCAGCTGTGAACCTTTTTTATCGCCTCCCTTTAGATTTCAAGTATCTGTCTGTGCGTGTCGCTTATCGTATATCGCTTACGATATATCACTTATCTTATATCGCCTTAGTGTGAACGCGGCCTTAGACTGTTCGCGCGCTCGCGGTGTGTGTCTGGTGTCACGGAACGTGTGTGGGCCTGCCAAGGCCATATGACGTCACGCCATGACAACACGGACAGCAGATGCTCACTCTCACCTTGTGGAATCGAATCGAACCCATCAGTCGAAATTTCCACTCCACCGTTCCATCTCGCAGAGTAGAATCGAACGGGATTCTACGTGGGAAACATAAAGCACGCAATGGATGGTTTTTTGATAAAACTTTAATGCAGTAATTTGCGGGCCGCGGCAGGGTGAAGTCATTAATCGAGGTGGCCTAAACATTAATTAAAAACCGTAAAGTGTATTTATCCACAACATTACTGTTAATCTGTCCGGCTCCATGGCTAAATGGTTAGCGTGCTGGCCTTTGGCCACAGGGGTCCCAGGTTCGATTCCCGGCAGGGTTGTGAATTTTAACTATCATTGGTTAATTTCGCTGGCAAGGGGGCTGGGTGTATGTGTTGTCTTCATCATCATTTCATCCTCATCACGACGCGCAGGTTGCCTACGGGCGTCAGTTCAAAAGACCTGCACCTGGCGAGCCGAACATGTCCTCGGACACTTCCGGCACTAAAAGCCATACGCCTTTTTTTTTTTTTTTTTTTTTTTTTCTGTTAATCTACCACAAAATTGAATATTCTCCTTGCTTACTTCCTTCCAGGCATTCTCTCTTACGTTGTTGTTGCAATAATACTTATGGGTCTTGCCGTAGAGGAAATTGCGTTTTTGAACTAAACTGATAAGATTTTCCGTGTCCATTATTAGTGAGGTGAATAAAAACAACTTCCCGACTCTATGCAGGAAACAGCCAACTTGCCAGCAGCCAGCTGAGAGCTGATACACATGCCGCCATAGCCGGCTGAAAGATCCCGATGTTTTACGAAGTTGAACGAATGTTGATAGCCAACTGGGTGTGTGTGGGAGGCACACAGACGCATTGCAATACCACGTGTTGGCATAAAATTGAAAGTTATTTTTAATTTTACCTTTATACAAGCTAAACATTGTATTATCGTGTCACTCGTAATTATTACATCGCATTATTAGAACGTAGCACAAGGATGAGGAGACGTGAAATAAAATTCTCGCGGGGAAAGAAGCAAAAGGCACTAACAATAAAAGACAAAGTAGTGAGTGGAGTCATCTACACTTTCCCGTGTTGCTTTGGCAAAGGAGCTGAGGGGTGCCGCCGTCTACTTTGAAAGGTATTATAGCGAAGAAAGAAGAGATCTCTGCTTCTGCAGGGAATACTTCAGCAAATTGTAAGGAAGTTAAATCTGAAAAGTACGATGAAATAGAACAAGCTCTGCTAATGTGGTTTAAACAGCAGCGCAGTTTAAACATACCTTTCAGTGGGACTATTGTGCAGGAGAAAGCCGCACGCAAATTAAGGGTACCTTTTACTGCGTCGAACAGGTGGCTGGACCGCTTTAAAAATCGAGCCGGCATCATTTACAAAACAATTTGTTGCAAAGCAGAGACTGTAAGTGCGGTGGAAAGGAAAGCGTGGAAGGAAATGGTTCTGCCTGCTAAAATAAGCAAACCTTGCGACGTTTTTATATAACCTAATGTTCCCTTCTCTTATCAAATGTATTTATAATACGGTATGTTCAATTATTTTACTTTATCTCTTAAAAATATTGTCATGATAATCGAATTTTTATATTGTGGCTTTCTGTTAGCAGCTCTTATATATCGGCCTATTTCGGTATTGTTCACAAACAAGGAAATCTGTTGGCTGTGTGTTTCACATGTATTTCAAAGTACAGAATAAGTTTTTGGGCATTACCCCTTTTAAGAAGTTTCCTGCTTAAGAAGTTTTGTTTTTTGCAGTCCCTTGAAAAACTTCTTAACAGAGTTTCACTGTAACTCACAATTCAATCCTGAAAAGAGCTTCTTCCTCTACACTTTTATTAAATTCTACATTCATTTTATTCAAAATTAGCAGTGAAGAAGGGGTTTCTCCTCTGGCTTGGAGGAAATAATTGCCTCCAAGTCGGACAGATTTTTCTGCCGCCAGTGTAGTGAATTGAGATTTTCTGAATAATCGGGTACTCCTAGGAAACAGATTAGTAAAAGGGCATAGTTTTTTTCCTGGGACTCCCCACTATTTGACACCCCCGCCTCCGAAAACAAGACTAAGAGTGTTCACGGATCACAGCTGTCTGCGGCCTGGCCATTCCAGCTCTGGAACTTTGTACTGTTAGATCGGCAGCGTAGTCCTGTTCGTTAAAAGTGAGAAAATGTGTGGTTTTTCATTTGATCGAGTATTTCATGTGAAATCATTGCTTTTTCTCGTGCCATTCCTACTGATGTCATTGTAATGACCTATGCAAGCAGGCCTACCATTACAATGAAAATTCCGTAACGCAGTCTTCATATGAGAAAAAACATTTGGTGATTTCTCCGTCGCATTTCCAGTCTAACGTTAAGAGCTATGGAATTTAATGCAGTCTTGCTTACTACGTGTACTCTACCTCACCTACAATTCTGTATACAATGTAGAATTCCGTAGTGAAGCACGGGGTCATCAGCTAGTATACGTTTAGTCCGTATTGTCAACTGTGAATAATTTCAATTTAAAGATATTAACATTACAAGTTTCCCCTTTGCAATTATTTAAAATGTTTATTCTTAAAGCAAAGTTATAGGTACATGTTTCGTCCTTTTTGGGGACATCCTCAACCTAGTGAACAATGAAAGTTAAATAATAGAAATAGCATAACAAAAAAGGTGTTACATGTATATAGCAAATCAAATTTATATGTTCTTAGTGTGCCATTTGACAACAAAGTGGTGACGTCAAATCCATTTGAAACATCTCATCATTGAACAAATGGCTCGCTAAGACCATGTAAATTTGATTTTCTGTAGACATGTATGCGACACCTTTTTTGTTATGCTAACTTTCATTCTTTGCTAGGCTGAGAATGTCCCCAAGAGGGATGGAACATGTACCTATAACTTTGCTTTAAGAATAAAACCTTTTGTAAGTATTCTAAAGGTGGAGATTTTAATGTTAATATCTTTAAACTGTTCAGTCAAAGGTGCGAGTTTTAACACTATGCACTTTAGATGCAAATGGCTGTCCACTTCCTGAAGGATTTTAACTTTGTCTGCATTGGTGGACAGTATCATGCAATGTAAGGTAAGGTGTTTCTTTAGCAAGTGTTTGTCAAGCTGTATATCATGTTACTGAAACAAATGAGGTTGAAGTTTCCTGAAGTTGTCGTTTGGCCAGAAGATATTTATAGTGTTGTCACAAAATTATATAATTTTGAGAGGATGCCGAATGTCATAGGTTGTGTTGATGGTACTCTAATCAGTATTGAAGGCCCCAGTGAACATAAAACGGGATGTTGATCATCTTGAGAAAAACCTGGAGGATAACTGTATGGTTATATGTGGGCCTGATTTTACGTTTATTGTTAGGCTAGTGTCGCCAAGAAGTGTTCATGATACTATGGTTCTAAAAAACAGCACTGTTTCTGATCTGTAGTGTGCATCGAGGCCTATTCCCAGTGCTATAATTATTGGTGATTCTGCTGATCCTGCTGTTGGTTTATTCCTCCAGCTTTCCACCATTTGAACAATCCATCTATTGCTAATTTTAACAAATAACATAAATCAGCAGGAAGGGTACTGCATTGTATGTGCTTTGTAAGTCTTGCAAGAAAACTTTCCTTGCCGAAATTATCTTGGACTGAAGAATGCAGCAACATCATCAATCAGCTGTCTTCTTAAAATGTTTCACAAGTGCATCCAGTTCATAAGCATCAACTTTAGTTTTATGAAACATAAATTAATTTGTAAATTGTGTACTCACGGCTTGTAATTTGTTACTAATATAAAATAGGCAACCTTATAAAACAACTGGAAAAATCTTTTAAATTACTTCCTTAGAAATTTAATTTCTGTTGCTTTTGTTGTATTTTTATTAGTCATCACTGGGCAGTTTTCTGCTACGTACGTTATTTCTATAGCTTTTACTGTTTTATTATTACCCTATTAGATTCTATAATTGTATCGTCCTGTTGATTGCTTCTACATGTAATCTTGAATTTTCCGCTTGGACATTAAAGGCTTTAGATCAAGTTGTTTCAAATGACTTATTACTGTAGATGTGCTGTGATTTTTTTTAGTCATTCTGTTTTGTTATACATTTTTCTTTTGGTATTCATTTTTGTCATTATTTTACAAGGGAAACTGTTGGTTTCCACTAATTAAAAAATGGATTTTGCTCACTGAAAAATTAGCTGAAAATTATAGTTCGGTCAGTGGATACTTCTTTGGTTTAAGAACTTGCTAACTGCTGCTAATAATGCAGTAAAATCCCGTAGAAAGGACACCTTCTCCAGAAAACTTTGCCTTACAGTATTAATATAAATTGCACCATCGTGCATTATTTCTACAATGACAAGGAGAAATCTACCTTACACACACACTATACTCTAGTTTCAGCTTTGTACTGTTCATGCTGAAGATTACTCTCTTGTTAAACTGCTCCTGCTATCTATGCAAGATACCTGTATCGCACCATAACTAGCTTTAGCTCAGATTGTTCTTTAAAAATAAATAAAATAAATAAAGGCTTGAGCACAGGGCAACAAGTTTGTTCCTTTGTACTATCATCAGATTAACAGACCTATGCTATTTACAGATCGCAAATGAATAATTGCTAAAGGCTATGGATGATGATCCTCTGCATATACACAGGGAAATGTTGTTCTAGGATGACAGATCATTATCTCATACAGCTTCTTTGTACATTGTAATGTCTTTTAGCATTCAGTCTGCAAGCCTCTGTGAATTACGTAGGCAAGTCAGTAAGTATCCGCAATTTTGCTCTAATTGTCTTTAGGTTGGCTCTATGGCATTGTGTGCTCACTAGCCGCTACATTGCACCATTGTCTACGTCTGTGATAGGTTTCAGCGTTACCAGATCAGTACAGCTTGTGCTGTTGCGGCATAAAGATGGCCTCACCACTCTGTCTTTGCACCAAGGAAGAACAGCGTTCTGTAATCCATTTTTTGTGGTTTGAGGGTGTACCAGGAGCGGAAATTCATAGAAGACTTTCAGCACAATACGGGAACAATTTTTTGCCACAGCGAAGTGTTTACCAGTGGATTGAACCCTTCAAAAGGGGTCGCACAAGTGTGAAGGATGAGGAAAGATCCGGGCGTCCGTCTGCAGCCGTAACTGATGCCAATATTGAACAAGTGCGTAATATGATCCTGAATAACAGATGAATGACTGTTGACATGGCAAACCACATGCACATTAGCCATGGTTCCGCAGATGAAATCATGCATAACAGGCTGAACTTTCACAAAGTCTGTTCGAGATGAGTTCCAAAACAACTCAATGAAGAGCAGAAGCGCAATCGTGTGAGAATCAGTCAGCACCTACTGGACCGTCACACTAACAAAGGTGAAATGTTTCTGAAGTGGATCATCATTGGAGATGAAACGTGAGTTCACCACTTTAAACCAGAGAGCAAACATCAGAGCATGGAATGGAAGCATCCCGGATCCCCAGTCAAAAAGAAACTCAAGGGCCAATCCTGGGACATTACCAGGAAAAGGGTGAAATAGTAAACAGTGAACGTTACAGTGATATGCTGGTGAACAAGCTGAAACCTGCAATTTGCAACAAACGCAGAGGTTGTTTGTCGGAAGGAATTCTTTTGTTGCATGACAATGCGCCTCCACATACCACCACCCACCCCGCTCATACTCTTCAGATGCTGCGCTTAGAGGAGTTGAAGCATCCTGCGTACAGTCCCGGTCTCGCACCATCGGATTACCGTCTGTTTGGTCCACTTAAAAATGCTCTAAGATGCTGTCGATTCAGCTCTGACCAACAGGAAGCAGTGCATATGTGGCTTGCTGCGCAACCAAAATCATTTTTGCAGTGGATTTCAGCAAGTTTGTGAAACAGTGGACCATATGCATCGAAAAGCAGGGTGACTATATTACAAATATAAATAAAAAGTGTGTACTCTTTTTGTAATAAATTGTAAAAATTGATTGCAGATACTTATTGACTTGCCCTCGTGAATAAGTGCTTCCATAATCCTCTATTTGTAACCAGCTCTATACCATCATTTGGTTCCACACGTTTTAAAACTGATTGCCTTAGTCTCCCTCTACGTTTCTAAGTTGGTTAAGAAATTGTTTCAATGTTATTTAGGGATATGTTTGCTAATATTCATGATATTGGTTAGCCTGTGGTTAAATTCTCCTTTTGACAATATATTTTGTCTGTGAATTTAAAACTGTTTCGGTTTAAGGTTGTTCTTATAAGGTTATGTACGATTTTCTGTAAGAGTCGAAAAATATACCACACTTGCTCGAAAACACATTAAAATTGTTATGAAACAGCAATCAATTTGTTCGAAACTTCTCACGGATGTTTTCCAGATAGAGGCTTACTCATTAGTATGGTATTTTCCTAATTTCGAAAGTCTGTGAACACGCATGTTCAGTTTCATTCTTAATAATTGTAATACCATCACTCCAGAGGCTTCTCTGGCAAACGTTTCCATTTTACTTCAAACGGCATCACCGAACCTAGATTTATTACGCAAATATTATGAAAACATATTTCAAGCTTTCTGTAGAGTAATGATAACCTTTTCACTAGGAAAAGTCTTTCTAAAATTTAACCAGACTTAAAAGTACATAACTTAACCGCTGAAGTTAGTTATGCACACTGCTATATCTTGAGGAGGAGAATTATCAAATTCTTATTTTATTTCAGTACATAGTATTCAAATTAAGCAATGTTTACTTCAGTTGCACAAATTGAAACTGTATGCTTCTTGCAGATATATGACTGTAGTGTGCTACATTTTGTTGTGGTTTTCCTGTGTTTTTACCATCACAATAGACACTACGACCAGGTTCTGTTGTCAGCCTCCATAGTGTAGGCTGTTCACCTTTCATATCAGATGATTCCCTTATGCTGCATTCATTTAGGATGCTGTGTATCCTCATCTTGATCCCTCTCAATAAACAGTTAATTGTTTCTTGATATTATAGATATTCAATACACAAAGCCAAGAGAGCTGCTTCAGAAATTATTTTCGAATGATGGTTTGCTGTGTATTTTCCCTTACGATGAACGTGTGTATCCCTGCAACATTCAGCAGTCCATAGAAAACAGTGAATGGCCAGCTGCAGCTAGTCTTTGAAACTTAATTGGTCCCTTTCATTTCAAGTGTCCACATCTCCTTTCATTGTGTTGCAGAAGTTTAGGAACTGAGGCTTTCTGGCTTCTCCAAAACTCTCCTCCATTATGTCAGAATCATGGATAGAAGCATAAGAAAGCAGTGTACATTCATCTTTAAATTGAAAAATACTACTGTTGACTGGCTTGTTTGGAACAGTTAATATTGAAGGAATCGTGGTTTTTTTTTTCAATTCTATCAATTGTTCGATGGTGGTTTTGAAGAAAAGAGACTGTTGGGGGAAGGACATAACTCACTTTTCTCCTAGTATCTGATACTGGCTGTAGCATTTTATTAACAATGGTTTGTAGTGAATTGTTACTTCTAAATGCTCCTTCTGGTTGTTGACAGGAATAAATCTCCGTATGAACTGAGTAATATGTTTTGGCACTAACTAAAGCAAAAAAATTTATGCCATACTGGGCTGGCTTGCTTGGTAAGAATTTATTTCCTGTGAAGTGGCTCCTGCATTTTGTTAGCTGTGCTTTAATCACTAGGTGAATTATGCTTGAGAGTATCATTGCACAAAAGCTGGAACTTATGTCAAAGATTTTAGAAAGACTATCTGAGTTCTCTCATCTCTGTCATGAACATCATCAAGCCTTGTAGCTGTGAGCAAGAATTTAAAGCCAATAAGCGATGCAGATTCATTATTGTTTTGAAAATTTCTACACCTACCCAGTTTGTTGCCCATATTTCCTCAAGATTTTGAAAGGATGAACAAACGCAATCAAGGTAAATAGGACCAAGTACTCCTTTAATTTCTCGAACATCTGTGGAAAGGGCATTCACCTTCATGGCTAAAGTTCACTCTGCTTTGTTCATTTTTTTCAGTTTCAGCATCTGGAAAATAAAATACTTCAAGCTTCTGCTTGAGAGTGAGCATTGGGTCCAGGTAGGGAAGAAATTAATTACACCAGCATATCCTCCCCTTTTGTTGAAAGGACTACCCATCACGTTGCAACATTGTCCTTACCCATGTACAGTACACTGAACCAGCATAAATTGTACTTCTTCTGGTAGGGGACAGAAATGGCACATTTTCTGTATGTTGGATGTCATTTGAATTGTGTGCCTGGTTTTCACTTTCTTGTTCATCCACTGATTCCTGCCAAGTCTGTAGTTTGTTCAGCACAGTCCAAGTTGTCCTCTTCACTTTCATACTGTTACTTTCATATTCACTGATATCTTCCTTTTCCTCCACCCTCTTACTCTGTATCAAACAATTCTCTTTGTACTCAGCCTTCTTCAACTCTGAGCATTAGGTCTCTGTTGCATTCTTCTTTGTCTTCACCATCGAAGAGTTTCCTAATTTGGTTATCTTCTTCAGGGTCTGTCGTAAAAGGGAGAACTTAACTTACCTTGCAACATTGGGTTGGCAGACTGTCGGGAAATACTGCTGGAATTGTCTGCTGGGATTAGATCAAATATGGTAGGGGGTGCGCAGCGAACAGCAGTGACATGGACAATATAGTTCTGGTCTAGAAGGCCGCAACGCAGCCTTTCCTGGGTTAATTCATTCTCCACAATTTCATTATCTTTTGCTCTGATATTATTTATTCTCTTTCCTCTTCTCTCCTCTTATAGTTTTGCACTCTTATTCCCAGTTTTCAACCCATTTACTGCATCAAGCTGCTCATGGACTTCTCTCATAATTTCTCCAAATAAGATTTTGTTCACTCTTGTCCACCTCTGTGATTGTGATTAGCTGCCACCCCTAGAGGCCTGGGCTCAATTCCTGGCTCTGTCACGAAATTTGTAATGTGGTGCGAGGACTGGAACGGGGTCCATTCGGCCTTGGGAGGTCAACTGAGTAGAATGGATTTTGATTCTCACCTCAGCATCCTCGAAGTGTTTTTCCATGGTTTCCCACTTCTTCTTCAGGCTGACTTCAAGCTACACTCTCTTCCTTGTCTCTTCCTTCCAGTCTTCCCATCCCCCCCACAAGGGCCCTGTTCAGCATAGCAGGTCAGGCCACCTGGGCAAGGTACTGGTCCTCCTCCCCAATTTTATCCCCAACCCAGAGGTGCCAACTATTACGGATTGTCCGTAATAATTACGGATTTCACCTCACGATTACGGAATTACGGTCAAAGGGGAAATTATTACGGAAAAGCAGACATCACGAAAAAATAATTTTGAACGGTAAAAATAAAAGGAAAAATGTTCAATCCTTTCGAGCCTTTCTCCTAAATCGTCCTCGTTTCAATGCTTGTGAGTTGGCAACGATACTTATTCGATCGTGACTTCCTTTGCTACCCACAAGCGCTGTAAAATTCATTGTGAATGAAGGAGCTCAGGCGCTGCCCTTCTCCACTATAAATCCTTCAGTAATGTCGTTTTTGCTGTGTTAAGTGTACCTGGAAAGAAGTAAGGCCTACATTAAGCACATCAGCACTGGAATCGCTTATGGTTCAGAGGACGAAAATACCATCACAGTGGGAAGGATGCTTAAAGAAAAACTACGCTGAAAAGCAGCTGCTGCGTGAGAAACAACCTATCACAGAACTGACAGGTTGTGTGCACATGTTATTGTGTAATATGGTATACTTTCGAATAGATTGCTAGAGGGAAGGACAAAGGGGGTGTCATTATCGACAAGGAAGGAGCATGCTTTGGACTTGACTCAAAATTCTTCTCGGGGGCGGAGGACGATTACTGATAATCCACTTCAAAGGTTGGCACCTCTGCCAACCAAATGTCTCATGCTCCAGGACACTGCCCTTGAGGCAGTAGAGGTGGGATCCCTCGCTGAGTCCAAGGGGAAAAACAACCTTGGAGGGTGGAGAAAACTTAGGATAAGAAATCAAAAGTTTTGCGGGAATAATGAAGAAAACGGTTTAAGAGGAACAGCAGTTACAACATTTATTTAAGTGATATACTGAGTAACAATAAACAAACAAATCAAGCAGAAAAAAGACTACAAATCCTTGATCATAATTGCTACCGGTTTTTTACGACGAATATTGAATACAATAAAGACTGTTGTCTTCAAGCTAGAAGGTTCAGTATTACTGAACATGCCTAATATATTATGTAGGCTGACCATTGTCAAACCAGAAAGTTTACTTGAATGAAAAGCCATAAATGGCAAAGAAATGTTACAACAATTACAGATTACAAGAACAGTATTAAATTTGAAAAAGATAATACATTAAATATAATGAATTAGATTACCAGTTCCTTGAAGAGGAGATATTCATGACATTCTATCACAGTATACGAAGGACTAGAACCGAAACTCAGAGAGTGAAATTTATGATACTCCTCCAGGAAGTGCAAAGTCCGGCTGGATCTTCATTAAAAGTGATATTTAAAATGTTCGGCCACACATTAAAGTGACTCGTGATTAAAGATCCCAAGGATGAATAGAAAAGCCAGTCTTCTTAAAGAAATGTCCTCTCAAAGGAACCTCTTGATGCACTAATGTTTATCGGCAGCTGTGCCGAGAATCGAAGAAAGCCCATGCCGATCAAGACATAGCCCAAATGGCCATGCAATAAGTCCAGTTGCTTGAATCAGAACAAAAGATTTGCTACAGCAGTGGCAATAGCATGGTGAGGTAAGTCGGCTACTGCATGAAGTGCGGATGACTCATGCCTAGCACAAACAAGCAAAGCGAGGTGGTTGACCTCAAGCAAAATGCGACCGGAAAATGTTAGCAGCGTGTTGCAGTAGGGAGCTGTCATAGAGAACTGGGTCGAGAAGAACTCTGCTGACGAGTGCTGAATAGCAAGGCAGGAGCGGAGAAAGTTCTCGGAGTGGAGAATGAAAGTAGTGCTGAAAAAACTAACAATAACAGTACTATAGAGCAAAACAAAGGAATAACAAAAATACAGAATAATCGGAAAAAATGTCCTGGTGGAATATTAACCATAAAAAATGAAATAATTCCAAGGGACCGAAATAATAAATTACAAAAAGTATCCAATGAAAGCTAGGACAACAACGGAAGGATACATTATCGGTACCAGTCGACAAGAAAGTTGCCGAAGACATAAACAGCCATGTCCAGGTGAAAGTAGCCAATCAAACACCGAGAATGAAAGGGAGCAAGGTCAACATACTGAGAGAGTAAGGAGGCGAAATAGTTTCCTTTAAACCTGCAACATGAATGCACGCCAAAGGGAACTTGTGTTCTTTGAATAGAAAGCTACGAAAGGAGATAACAGACTAAAGGTATGATAATAATAATTTTAATCAAGCGAGAGGTGCCAGAATTAATACACAAATAAAGACTGCCAGCGTGTTCATGTGAAGCATGAACCAGAGGATTAAATAAAATATATAAAAAAGACTTGTGTTCATTCTTGTTCTTTGTATACTGCTTTTGATGTTCTCGTAGTATCCTTCTCTGTTATAAGCAGTAAAGTTTACACTTTTCTGTTACGATACAATTTCAATTGTGTATGAAAGAGTTGTAGAATTCTTATGTTCACACCAGGCAAATGCTGGGGCTGTGCCTTAATTAAGGCCATGGCCGCTTCCTTCTAACTCCTGGGCTTATCCTATCCCATCGTCGCCATAAGACCCATCTGTGTCGGTGCGACGTAAAGCCCCTAGCAAAAAAAAATTCTTATGCATAGCAAAATGTACAGTGGATCCTTGATTCTCCGTTTTTGGAGGGACCCTTAAAATAAAACGTACAACACGGCAAAACGGAAAATCCGGGAATGAATTAAAGCCATCAACAATTCATCTAAACATCACAAAAATGAAATGCAGTATGTATAATTATAATCTTACAGCACTCCTAAACCAAACCAAACCAAACTACAGCCCTAATGGGCCTTTGCCTGCCAAGCGACCGCTGCGCAGCTCGAAGGTGTGCAGATTACGAGGTGACGCATGGTCAGTGTGACGAATCCTCTGGGTCGTTATTCCTGGCTCTCTAGACCGGGATCGCCATCTCACCATTAGATAGCTCCTCAGTTAAAGGTAATCACGCAGGCTGAGTGGACCTGGAACCTGCCCTTATATCCAGGTAAAAATGCCTGACCTGGCCGAGAAGAGAACCCGGGCCCTCTGGATGAGAGGCAGGCAAGTTAGACCGTGAAACCGGCACCAAACATTAATTTCCAGTACACAAGTTCAAAATCTTGATAATTTATATTCAGTTTTACAGGGGATACTTCGTCAGTTTCCTGTGAAAACTTCTTTCAGTTCAGCAAACTTTGCGTAGTCAAACCCTTCGAAAAATCTAATAACGCCAGGGCAAACAACACTCGACCACGAGTAGTTTTTAATTCTTTCATCTAATAAAATAAAGCACATTAGATACAAAAGTTCCCAGCATGATGGCGAAATCCCTTTTCTTAATCTTTCATTGTAATTTGGTCTCTGGTTCATAGTCTTTTTCTGGAAATCTTGTACCGCGTAAATTAGACCTACATCGACTTTTAAAGGTTATGTTAAACTCGAGAACATGGTTTCGAAGGTAAGTATTGATTCTCAGAAGTTCTCGAATGCATTAATTATATTCAATTCTGCCCATCACCAATCCAGTTGAAATGGAAAGAGAATAAAAAAATCATCAAAACTTCAGAAATTACAGTTATTCGTGACCTTTGGCTCAGCTGGGAAGCACACTCTCTGCACATGTCAGTATGACTTGTACATGATACAGACCATTTACATGTAACGTGCACAAATAAAATGACTGCGGTTTTTTACTTTTAACATGAAAACGTAAAATTCCCAGTCTTATATTAGGACCAAAACAGTAACAGGCAGTTCCAAGACCTCCCATGGCTTCTTATATGTAAGGTGCAACATCTGTTCTGGTCTCGATAGCATAATCGTATGCGATAATATTAAAATACTAGATTTGTGTTGAGAAGGAGCAGTTTCGATTCCTGCCTGAAAGCCCAGTTACTATACAGTGCCCTGAGGAAAGTGCCAAAGACCTATTCGGCAATACAATCGATAAAAGTAAAAAAAAAAAAAAACATCTAACCCTGGACATAATGTGGATGTTTTATAAGTGCGAACATTTGACGAAACTCGTTCAGTCTTCAAATAGAGCTGTCGAAATGCTCTGTATTTCCTTATAATTATTGTGGCCACTCTCCGCTTTATAATTTCCGAGATTCTCTTAAACAATACCACCCGAATTCGATGCTAAGATGGTCCCTTATGCAAGTTCAATGCTTATCGCTTTTTCAGTACAGTAGGCCTACTTGCTCTTTTATCGCAGCGACGGGACGATAACGCCAAGATACATAAATATGCCATAGTCATTTATTGAAAAACATGTGATCGAGGATTTAGCGTTGATGGGACTGAAATTTCTGGATGGTTGATTCGGGAAATTGTTTCTTTGAGGAACGGATAATGCAGGATTTTTACGTGATTTAATAACAATGCTCGCGGGACCCTGTAATTTGGACCCATGATCCGGGAAAACATAGGTTCCGGGAACGGATAATCAAGGTTCCACTGTGTTAGTATCCCAGGTAGAGATGAATGAGTCAATGTTCATAACCAACACCCTCGTTGACTGTGAAAACCCTAGCATGTAGGCAGTCCAGAATTATACTTTTGAACCTCTGATACTTAAACCTTTTCTAATATCACCCACACCAGAAATCCCTAGGATGTATAATATCCGACAACTACATATGAGAAAAAGAGTGGAATGGACAACGATTGAAATATTCCTTTCTCTAGGACATCGATACTTGCTTCAGTTCATAGTTCATACATTTGCTACTGTAACAAATAAATTTATTTATTTATTTAGCGTATGGCCCATAAAATCAAGTTGAATACAGAAATAAATTATATACATATTTACATAACAGAAAAACAATGAACAAGAAAAGACTTCTTACTATTGAATGTCAAGATCATTGATTTCTATGGAGTCTGGTGCAACAGAGAGAGCCAACTTCTCATTGGTTCATGCTTCTGGAGTTGCCATCAGAAAATCCCCTTCGCTGCCTGTGTATGCCCGCGTTTCACACTCTCTGACAATGTAGTGTATGGTTTGTCGTGCAGCTCCACAATTACACGCAGATGTGGGCAACTTGTTCCATTTAAACATGTCTGTGCATTTTGCTTGGCCTGTTCTTATTCTGTTCAGAGCAGTTGCAACAGTGCTGCAGGCAAAATGAGAAAAACCCAAACATCTCAATTGAAACTTGCATAAGAAAGGGCACTCTTCATTTAAACAAGCCTCTTAGGAAGAAATTTCTTAGGCCTGTGATAGGAGTTTCTCCAATAGCTGCATCTAACAATATCTATAGCTTTTTACTGTCCGACTCCATGTGGCTAAATGGTTAGCGTGCTGGCCTTTGGTCACAGGGGTCCCGGGTTCGATTCCCGGCAGGGTCGGGAATTTTAACCTTAATTGGTTAATTTTGCTGCCATGGGGGCTGGGTGTATGTGTCGTATTCATCATCATTTCATCCTCATCACGACGCGCAGGTCGCCTACGGGTGTCAGTTCGAAAGACCTGCATCTGGCGAGCCGAACTTGTGTCATTTCATTCATAGCTTTTACTGTAGTTCCTGGCTTGTCTCTGAGCTTATTGGGTTATGATCTTGAATTATATTACAGAGATGATTTCAATGTATTCGATAATATGGAAATTAGTGGCATATCTCCTAAGAAGACTTAGCCATATCTCTTTTTCTTCCTGTTTGAAACACTTGTTTATTCCTTTATAAAAGAACCATGGGTCACTATTAGTTTTCAACTTCATAAACCATTTCCTTATACACAATATTTTCTACTTCTCCCTCTCCCTGTGGTACTTGGATGTAATCCTGTGTGTGTCGAGAATGCTGATTCAACCTCACTGTACGTGCAATGTCTAATCCTTAGAAACCAAAATAACATGATCAATATCCTGACCAAACTTACAGCTATTCTAATGATGGTAGAGAATTTTCAGTATTTCTAAGGAGTCCGGTGCAACAGAGAGAGGAGTTGACAGAGTATTAAAACCATGGCAGATGTTCTCACCCTCTATTGTCTTTTATGTACAGCAATCCAGATGGTGCCTCATCGACCTGATATGGCTTCTCAGGCCATGCAGGTGGCAGCTGCTACCGGTCAACCTTTGTTGGCTCCTGCACCTATGCATACGCAGTTTGCAGTGCCGTACAGTCCTCAGGGACACATCACCCCACAGCCTTACCAGCAGGTAACAGTATGTTTTTTTGTTATGTCAGTTCTATACTTTAAGTCATGCCGCACACTTGTCTGTATAGTGTAAGTTGCACGCCAATGGTATGCCAGCAGGAAGCTGCCGCCATAGTAACAAATGCAGTGCCGCACACTGTGTGGTGGAGCGCCAGTTTCACCACCCATGTGGGACTACAGGCCACCAGGCAGAGTCTAGCTTTATACAAATGCTACAGAACAACAGAACCACTACAGTTTTTAGTTAACTTCATTTGAAAATGAGAAACCTTACGATTTCTTGAGCAATTACTCAAATTAATACAAGAGAGACTTTATGTAACTTAGAAGCTTTTCAGTCTTTCCAACACACAAGTTCACTATAAATATTACACTAATATACTTGTAAAAAGAACACCACCACACTGTTGAACAAGGAATAAAAATACACACTACTAATAATTGGGTGTTTTTTTTTTTTTTTTTGTTTTTTTTTTTTCCAGTGCAATATTTATATTGAACTTGTATGTTTGACAGACTGAAAAGCTTTTACAGTAAGTTACATTTAACAGAGTCAACATTGAAAAGTATGGCTTCCTTCTTTAAAAAGAGAGAGAGAGAGACTGACTTTGGAAAGTAAGAAGCATTGCATGAAGAAGGCTACTACAGCGTTTTAATAAAACTTTTTTGAGTACGGTACAAGGTATCTCAGCTCTCTACAACAGGTAGGCGATGTTTGTAGTTCATTTAAACAGACAAAAGCAATCTGATTCACACTTGTGGTAAAAGTATGGATATGGCTGTCTTATCAGTGAGAGGACAGGCTCCTTAGTTAGTAAACTATTAATCTGCACTCTACTGTCAGGATGTGAAATGGCTTGGGCACTTCCATTTGCAAAAACTCAGATCCATCTTGAACATACAATGGGAGGACTGTGTCACCATCCTTGCAGTTCTTGAGAAAGCGCATGCTATAAGCATTGTGGCTACCATCATTGGCCACTGTCTCACTGTCATGTCCATCGCACGAATGAAACTAGCCTTCCTCGTCAACTCCTGTATGGTGAACCGTGTCCCGGCACAAGACTTCTTGGAGCCCCTTTGAGGCGCTTCAAGAATCAGCTAAAGCATACAGTGAAAAGAGCTGGAATTAACACTCAGTCCTGGGATACACTTGCTGAGAATCAGACACTGGTGCCACAAATTTTCTACATCAGTTACGGTGTTCGAAGAGGAACGACGACTACGTGTAGAGGATAAACGACAAGCTCAAAAGTTCCAGCAAGCTCAGTCCCACTTTCTCCCAGTCATTCTACGTGATTTGTGTGGTCGTATGTTTCATGCCAAAATTGGGCTACTAAGTCATACGAAACGTATTCACAAAGTATTGAGAGTGTGAAAATGTAAACTGCTGAAGAATACCGTATTTACGCGAAAAATTCCCGCACCCTAATTTTAGGAAGGCTCGTTTTGAAAAAAAAAGTAAATGAACTAAAATTCCTTCCATTGAAAGAGTATCACAGACATAAACAAATATTTCATACCACTTCACGAGTTCCACGTGATCTTCACTCAAATATGAACGTGTAAATTCACGGATATAGCTGCTTTGCCTGAACATATTTGAGAAGTACGATATTACAGCTATAAAATATATTTGCCATTAAAATTATCAAGTAAGCCTAGGCATTTCATTCATCTGAACTTGCAGTAGGCTTGATTCCCTGTGGATTGAAAGATTTGTTGTCTCTCGCATCACTAGAATCCTCTCCTAAATTACAAATTCGTTGTACTCCACGTCTAAAACACTTTTCACACATGGTTTTATCTTTACGTGGATATTAACACGACCGGTGGTGGATAATTCTTTTTTTCGTGCTATGTAAACACTTGAAACAGACACATCAGCGAACTCGGATGTTAGTTTTCCGACATGGTAAAACCTCGTTAATTCGAAGTTGTAGGGGCACAAAAATCAGACTTCGAATTAACTGCCAACTCATATTTCAAAAATGCCAACCCTTGCCGCGCCAAAAAGTATTCTAAGATCCGTTTCTGCATCAAATTAACATTGATTCACACTTTCAGTCTTTCAAATGCACTGGGAAAGAACTATTTCCAAAATGTATCCAACAAGGTGCTTTCCTCAGCCAATGAAAGAAACAAGAAAAAAATATTCAAGGAGGAGAAATCTATGCCGGCTTTCCTGTGCAAGCTTTATTCATTGTAGTACTGTACATTGTATGCATTTTTAGATGCCTTGTATTTGCACGGGAAGTACCCAATGCCCTTAAAACATCGTGGCTGATCGAGCTTTCCTATGACAAGTGAAGGAAGTGTTTCGCTTCCGTCTGCATTACAACACAATACAGTGACCCCATCTCCTTTTAAAATGTTTGGGCTAGGCATAAAAAAACCAATGGAGTTTCATTGGCATTGACAATAATGTTCATTACGTACAAATTGATTATAATTATGAGTCACGCTTCTTCGCCAACTGTCGACATCGCCAGAGAGAATCACCAGTGTTCGCGCATTCTGCTTCTTCGCACACTGCCTGTTACATGATACTGTGGCATTCCTTAAAATGTTGAATACAAAAGAATTAAGATTTCACTCGAACTTAGCAGCTACGAAACAACCTGTCAGCACACCGAAGTGAGTGAGAGTGCGGAGAGCTACACCTGCATGTTCCGGAAGACGCATTCTATCGTGACATGGAGAAATTTTGAACTTAAATGACTGTGTACAATACTATTTTTTAATGTAAGGCAGTTTTAAATTAAAAGTATGAATTTTTCCGTTTAAATATGTCATGTGGGGGCAGTTTTCTTCCATCTGCGGTTACACAAGGCATAACTGTACACCCAATATCGAAAACTGAGTCTGGAGCGTGTTGCCAACATTGACGCAGATAAAACCCGCACCCCAATTTCGTGCCTCAATTTTTTAAAAAATAAAATATGCGGGGATTATTCGCGTAAAAGTTGAAGTTGTGTAGGTGTGAAATATGTTGTGTGCACTATTGTGTAATTTAGATATTAATTCGGTTAGTGGAGGGGATATCTTCCTATTAGAGAATCTTGGTATCAACAATGTTCTGGGTCTCACCACCTGGCACAATTTTAAGATGATGATTTGAGGAACTGACTCCAGAGAAGACAACGTACAAAAAAACCAAAACATTTACCTTGAAGATATGAGCCTCACTAATATTCCTGTGTAACATCATTACTTTTAGGTACCATTATTCAAGTGCATTTAAGTTCCTCAAGAGCATTGTCGTACTGCTGTTTTTAACACAATTCCATGTGTTGGTAGCCAGATGAAGAAACAGAATTGAGGATCTCAACTGTATGATGAACTGCATACCGTTTCGTTTCACTTTTCCTTACACTTCGTAGTAATATAGGTACTATATTTGGGCATATTTTGTCATATAATAATAATAATAATAATAATAATAATAATAATAATAATGGCATGTGACCTCTGAAGCTGGGTGCAAATCGTTTGAGTTGTCGCATGATATGCGATCTACGCGCTTATGAAAATGCGGCTGTACCCGAGATGAATCCTAATGCTTAAGTCTGCGCACACACACAGCCACCGAACTTTCACATTTAACCAATAAAAGTTAAATCCTCGACCCAATCATGACCTCTTGAATTGACAGCCAACACGTGCTAACCATTTAGCCATGTAGACGGGCATGTTCATACTATACATAGAGGTACCAAACTGTAAAATACGTATTTGATTTTAGACTTCTTCTTAGCATTGAAAACTCAACAAACAGTGCTCCATAGTGTGTTATAGTGCTTCGTTAACTGCATTTGACAGTTTCATCTTAACTTCATATTTTTTACCTGTGCTTCTTATTTGTGTTTGACTAAACTTCAGCGCACAGTGCTCCCTAAAGATTTTAGTACTTCACTAACAGCAACTAACAGAATCATTTTAACTTTGCATTTTATTTATCTGTGCATTGTCTTACACTTACTTGTGATCGGCTGATGATGACCAAGAATACTGGTCGAAACCGGTACCAATTTTAATTAAATAGGAATGTAAATTTACATTTCTTATTTGAATAGTATTGAAAAGTTGAACCATTTTATATCTTCTTTTAACTTAATAATGAAAATAAAAAGCACGACTTTGACGCCATTTCATTTCACTTTTCCTTACACCTCATAGTAATCGGAAAACCTGATCATTTCTCGTATTGCCAATTAATGATATATGTGGATATTACGGTGATGACCTGTATTTTCGTAAAGATTCTGTACACCCTTCGCAAACGAAAGGTTAGAGATCCCTCATGGTGCGGCTCTGACAATGTCACAGCGGGCTAAGCGATGCACCCAACTTAGGAATTAGTTTCAAGACCAGGCTAGTGAAAAGATTATTGGTCTGGCTTGGTTAGGTCCGGCTTGTAACAAGACAACTTGACAGGGGGCAACAAAGTGGTCTAGCATCCCACACACATCGCAAGGTACGACACGATTAATAACGCTGTGACTAATTAAAACATACCCGACTATTTTAAACTGCTAGATTTTCTCATTTTCAACGAAGCTGGCAACCCTATAAAGCCAATAGCAACAAAGAAAATGGTGGCAAATTTGAGTTTTACAGTGCCTCCATTTTAATTCTTGTAAATAAGAATACTTCTAGGGGCCGGTTAGTGGGTTGAGGAGAAGCATTGGCTCCAGGAGGCTCGTAGCAAGGTTGTGCGTGAATAACCTGTGCACAGCTATCCAGCCTACGAGATCGTTGCTCAAGACTAGCAACTCGTAATTGCTCGTACATTCTCGCGTAACGGGTTGCCGCTGTTATATGCTAGAGTATTAAGCTGTCTCTTTCAATTCAAAAAACTTTTGCGTATATTTTTCTTAACGTACGATCGATCCATGTGGGATAATTGTGGCTGAGGACAAATATTTTTTGACGATCAATGCGATAAACCGATATTTCAAGGAACGATAGATGCAAGGAAATTTTACATTGGTTTATATGGAACATTTTTGGGGCCGAATAAATTGAACGGTGGATACGGGAATACGACAGGTCCGGGAACAATGCATCGAGGTTCTACTGTATAGTATTGACGAGTCATAAGTGACTCACAAAGCAGTAAAAGTGTTCAGAGGCCATGTACGTTGCTATTGTAATATCCTTTTCTGAAGAAGACATTCTGGAATACAGTGAAACCTCGTTAGTGCAATCCTCATTAACACTTTTTCCCGCTTAGCACATCGTAAATTCGAAGTCCCAATTATCATTGTATTAAATCAATATAAAAATACCTCACTTATCACATCACGAATTTTCGCTATTACTGCATAGTACGATCTCATTTTTCCTAGCCCTGAAAATGTTATTTGTCATCCCTTTTGGAAGGAACATGATTTCTAACTCAGGTAGGAGTCCTCGCCGCAGTTGTGTGATAACTGGAAAAGGCCTTGAATTCTTGAACTTCACAGGATAAACTGCACCTTCGGGGAGCAAGCCATAGTCTCAGATATGTTCAGTTTGCTTGCTGGTTAGCAGTGAAACTGCAGAATAACACTGAGCCTGTTTGTGCTTCACATTCCATTCAGAAGTTAGAAATATATTTTGTGTTTAGTTGTACAGTGGCGGGTAGTGAATATTTGTCGCGCGATAGCCTGCTTCTGGAACATAATCGTGTGAAGTTGACCAGCGTGGTGCATATTTGTCTTGTTATAGCCTAATTATGGATGTGGTAAATGTCGTGAATTTCTTTACTAATGAAAACACAAAGTCTGTCGGCAAGTCGACTGACAGCTGCTACATCTTTAAGCGTGCAGAGGTGGCGTGAATATGAAACTAGCCCCTTCCAGTTTGGACTCGATCACTCGAATCGGGCTTGGTCGGTCGAAGTTTTGTTCGATTCAAAATGACTGCCAAAGTCTTTCTGTTGCAGTCGCACATGGCCGTGTATAACCTCCCATTCATTGTCTAAATGTGTGACCAGAAAAATAACCCACTGGTCCTAAATAGAAGGCTTCTACTAACATTTGGTTTAGGAGGAGTGTGATCTGTAATAATACTTCGATATTTGTATGGGCCTGTTTTCCTATTTGTTGTTTGGTGTTTTTAACACTTCAGTACACTACTGTTATGTTATAAACCCCACTGGAGTAAGTTCTGATTTTGTTCTCTCGTGTTTTTTCACATCTTTTAATACTCTCCTCTCATAGAATTCACGTACCTGCGAATATACAACGTAAAATCCCCTTATATCAGAAAAAATCTTATCTAGTGTTTCCATATTCCTGTTGGATAGTTTTTATTCGTGTATTCAGTAGGACGTTTTCTCGCTTTTTCCTTGTCCCCTGCAGAAATGTCTTAACGAGGTTTTACTGTATCTACTGAAGTTATGGATGAAGCTAAGTACGTGTAGTTTGGTGGCTATTTGACCTGTTTGACGTGGCAACATACAGATAAGTATGTGGCAGCAGGCTCTGTTGCATAAATGGCGTACCAGCTGAGCTACACAACAGATGAATGCAACTTGCACATTACATATAAGTATGCGGCCTTGCTAAGGCTACCATTTGTATTTAGTAATTCTAGAACTAAGGCTTCTGGCAGGACCAAGTGACAGAATTGAAGGGAAGTGATGGGAAGTAGTGGCACTTGCGCATGGGTTTAATTCCAGTCTGCAGAATGGATTCGTCTGCCGAGGGGTGGCAGTTCAGTCTGTGACAAAAGTTGTCCAGTTGGTAACTTTGCTGTGAAATGCAGAATTTGCTGTCTCACACACACTGTCAACTCTGCCTGAAGGTTTTATGAATAGCTTCTAATTTGGAAATTACTAGAGGGATGTTCTGGTTGTATGTGCTGTGTAATTGTCATTTATGCTGCAAGTAAATGGCATGTTGTAAAAATTGTGACTTTTGACTTTATTAATTGGAAGTTCTTATCCCTTCACAGTGTAAATTTAAAAAGCTGAGTATGTTTGGAATTTTGGATTCATTCTACTCCCACTTAAAACTGTAGTCCTCACTGGAGGTAGGAGATGCCTAACAATTAGTTGCTCTTGGCATTCAACAACATTTTGCTATCTCAAAGTATTGTATCCTGTGTACAAACATCCTAGTTAATTCAAGAGAAAAGTAAAACAATATAACAAATTATTCACTGAAACAAGAAGCAATATTCAGGGTGAGTGTCTCCTCTATGGCAGGGTGTAAGGAGGATAAGAAAGATGTAAAAAATCAAGATGTAGAGCATAATTTACTCCACTAACATTTTTGTAGTAAACATGCCCCATAGGCATGATTTAATTAGAGACTCGTGTGTGAATATTGAAGTGGACAAAGTTAATACAGATATGGTTAAAATTTGTAAACATTTTCGTAATACCCAGGTAATTGAATGCAGCAGTTTCGAGAGACACTGTTACACAAAGCATGACCTTCATCTAAACAATTTCAGTAAACAAAAGATAGCAAATATTGTTCTAGATTTTATTAATCTTAAGATATGTACTGTAAAAATAGGCAACTCCCTTGAGTTATAATACTGACCAGGAAAACTAGTAGAAAGAGCCAGCTGTACTTCAAGCTGGCCCAGTCAACTAGAAAATGAAACTCAGGAAAGTAAGGAATTTCAAGTTACCCAAGTGCAACAGTAAAGTTTTAGGGAGGAAGGGGGTGTGAGATTGCTCTTGGTAAACTGTCAGAGTGTAGTAAATAAACAATTAAAATTCAGTTCATTGATGGAATCTTATGAGACTGATGTGGTGATAGGAGTTGAATTGTGGTTGAGAGAAGGGGTTGGTAATAGAGAAGTATTTCCAGAAGGGTATACAGTCTTATCGTAGAGACCAAGGAGATAAAATGTGAGGGGGGGGGGGGGTTCTGGTGAAGGAAACTTATTGTTCACATGAATGGTTTATTGATGAAAGGGATGAAATATTAGGGATAAAATTAGTTTGTGATAATATGGAGGAGGTGGGAATTATAGGAATATATAGGCCTAGAAGAGAGGACAGAGACATGGAAATATTTGAGAAAATAATAGATTATACTTGTAAAAACAATAATAATGATATGGTAATAATTGGGGGAGATCTAAACTTGCCTGAAGTTGAATGGAATGGAGCTGCAAGTGAAGCCCATGAACAGAAAGTGGCTAATAAGTTAATTTGGGAGGGAGGATATACACATGTAGTACAGGAACCGACTCGTCTCAATAATTTACTAGATGTATTCTTGGTTAAACCATGGGAAATTGTTGATAAAACTGAGGTAATTGAAGGAATAGGTGACCATAAGGCTGTAATAATGGACGTAGGACTGGTACCAAAAAGGCTTAAGAGGGTCACACAAGACGAGAAATTGTACAGAAAAACTAAAGTTGATGAATTTGGGACTTGCCTTAAATCACAATTCAGTTGTTGGATAAGTGAAGAGAGTAATGAGGATACACTTTGGGATAAATTTAAAGGAATCATTTGGGAAGGAGAGAAGAGATTTGTACCTGTTAAGAAGGGTAAAATGACCTCAGACCCTGTTTATTATACAAGGGAAATAAGAAAATTAAAAAGAAAATGTAGAATAGTAAACAGGAAAATCAAAGAGGGTAGGGAAAGTAGAGAAACTAGAAAACAGCTAATGAGGGAACTCTATAGAGTGAAAAGGGAAGCAAAAATGAAATATATGAATGACATACTTCAAGAGGGTAATGACCACAAAGGGAAGTGGAAAAAGCTGTATTCATATATCAGGAATCAAAAAGGAAAAGGAATCCAAATTCCTACTATGGTGGGAGAAGGGGGTGAACACTATTTAACAGATACTGAGAAAGCAAACCTATTTAGTAGGGAATTCAGAGATTCAGTAAAAGATTGTCAGGAGTTGGAAACTGAAACAGAAGATAGAGATGGAGAGACACATAGGGAAACAACAAGCTTCTCATTCACAAATGAAGATATTTTCAGAGAAATCCAACCTCATCAAGGAAAAGCAGCAGGAAGTGATCAAATTACTGGGGAGATATTAAAGACAATGGGATGGTACATAGTGCCTTATTTAAAATTTCTCTTTGGCTATGTTGTAAATAATAGTGTAATACCAAAGGAATGGAAGGAATCTATAATACCAATTTATAAAGTAAAAGGTGATAAAAGGAAACCAGAGAATTACAGACCAATCAGCCTGACCAATATAGTTTGTAAAATACTGGAGAGTTTAATATCAAAGTACATCAGAGGGATATGTGAGGATAAAAATTGGTTCATGAGGAGCCAGTATGGATTTAGAAAGAGATTTTCTTGTGAGGCACAACTGGTGGGATTTCAGCAGGACATATCAGATCAGTTGGATTTAGGAGGCCAGTTAGATTGCATAACCATAGATCTTTCCAAAGCCTTTGATAGAGTGGAACTTGGAATATTGTTAAAGAAATTGGAGGAATAGGATTGGATGTAAGGGTTACACGTTGGATAAAAATTGCAGAGGAAAATAAGAAAAGCTGGGAAGAATTCACTCAGGAAGTTAGGGAGGATTTAAATTGTGGGGAAAAATTATCATTTGTAGTTGTAAAGAAATAGAAGGAATGAGAAGGTGAACACTGGATTCGTAAAAAACAAAGTAGTAGTATTGACTAAAGCAGAAGAGATAACGGACAGATGCAAAGAATATTTCGGCGAGCTACTAAAGGTGAGACATCAGATAAGTGGAGAAATTACACAAGCAAACAAAATTGAGGAGGAAAAAATAAAAGAAGAATCAGACATTAGTGTGGCTGAAGTGGAATAGGCAGTTAGTAAAATGAAGATGGGAAAAGCTGTGGGAATAGATGGTGTCAGTAGACATTATCAAAGCAGCAAGACCAGTGGGATTGCAATAGACATACAGATTTCTCAGGTGTGTGTGGAGAGAGAAGAAAGTTCCTGAAGATTGGAAAAAGGGAATAATATTACCGATATTCAAGAAAGGAGATAGGAATATATGTGGTAACTACCGAGGAATCACAATCATCTCTCATATTGCCAAAGTAGAAAAAAGAATTAGAGTATTGGTAGAAAGCCAAATAGGAGAAGAACAAGAACAATTTGGATTTAGAGGAGGCAGGTCAACAGTGGAACCCATTTTCATCCTGAGACAAAATACGGAAAAAGTTGGGAATATGGAAGGGGTATGATAATGACCTTTATCGATTTGGAGAAGGCTTATGATAGCATCCCTAGAACAAAAGTTTGGGAATGTCCAATAAACAGAGGCATACCTGCCAACTCTTCCTATTTTTGACCAATATAACCTCCAGTACAGTCAATACTTTTCCCCTAGGATAAAGGATAAATTCTTATGTGCTTGTGTAATTTACCCAACCTCATTTTCAAGCATTTTTATTTGATGCTTTATTTTGCGAGTGTATCACTCGTCGCCTTCGTGTATCGTGTTTCCTGCTCGCTACAGCAGCATGTGTGCTTTACGGCTGGGGATTCAGGACAGCAATCGTCCTACAAGTAAGAGAGGCTAGCGAGTGGTAGCGACTCGGTTAATTGGGACGAAAGAATGAGTTTCTTATTGTGTGGTTCACGCACTATCAACTTCGTTTCTGTGCGTAATTTTGTTGAAATTGTATGCCACGTATTTTTTCTACCGGTTCTGTGCTTTTACCCGTGTCAAAGTCGTATGTTAATAATGTATGAGACATACCTATCTGTTTTGTATGTGCTAGTTTCGCGTATTTCACTGCATTTTTGTTTATTCTTACTCTTCATAATTTTAATGAGTTGAATGCATTTCAGGGAGTTGTGTCGGTGACAGTTTCTGGTATTTTCTCCTCACGTTATGGCCAAAAAACATATCAAACGTTATCTCCAAGTGTTCACAGATACCTATAAAATGACATTTCTGTTTATTTTACAGTCTAATAAGGGAAACTATTATGCGAATCACCTCGGGAGATAAATTTTATTTTGAGTTATCGAAATTTCGAGATATAGAGAAAATCGTTTTTGAGCATGTATAGCACATAATTGAATCGTATGTATCTACGGGCTTTTACTGAATACATTATGTTTAACGGTAGGCTTATTGGTACTTAAAAATATACAAAGAAACTCTATTTTACGGCATCACTTTAATTATAACCCTTATTATAGTATTTTTTTAGAAGACAGGATATAGTACATACAGTAGTGAAATAAGAAACATAAACTCCGTTAACACGTTTGGAAAATAATCCGTTAGTCTCTTCTGTTTGTTGCGGTTAACCTTTCCTCCCTTCATGTTGAAACTTTTCATCAATACCACGCAGAGTTTCGTAAATGGAGCTTCTCATCTGCGACTTCTGGGCTTGCTTTCGTATGTGACCGGAATTGACACCCGAGAAACGGCGAGGCTTTGTCGATTTGCCGATCACTAGATGTTTGAGTTTTTAGGTTCCCGTCATATTAGTTTCCAGCTTCACTGGAACCCTTTCTTTACTTGTTAACTGTTCCTCACAAACCACAAATGTCGTATTGCACAGATAATGTTCCACAAAATTCGAGTTACAGAGTATTTTTTTGCTTCAAGGGAGGAAATGTTTGCTTCGAGAAATTCATATAACCGAATTTCGAGAATAGAGAAATAAATACTCATGAAGAATAGGACAAACGGCCGGAAAATCTAAGTTAGTTCGAGATACTGGAAATTCGAGTAATGGAGTTTCTAGATATCGAGGTTCGACTGTATTATTATTCGTATGTATGTCATAAATGAGAGTGATTAGGTACATTATCTTGTAACCATTTTAATGTTTTCTTTTAGTTTAAGATTTTAAATTTAGGTATTCATGCCTTTTATCCTGTCCTTTTTTCGGTTAGGCTGTGGTGCAATATATGTGATGAAATCCAAGAATTAAAAAATCTTCCTATTTTTTATTTCTAAAAGTTGGCAGCTATGCAGAGGGAATAACAAGGAATTGAGAAACATGATAAAGGCAATGTACAAAGATTGCTACAGTAGTGTGAAGACTACAGTTGGGGCATCAAAATGGTTTAGAATTGAGAATGGACTAAAACAAGGAAGTGTGTTGTCACCCTTACTGTGGATGATATAATGAAGGCAGCAATGAAAGATTACAGTAGGAAGAAGATGCAGGTGATGTTGTTTGCAGATGATGTGATGTTTTGGGGTGAAGATGAAGTGGAGGTTCAAGAACAGTTAGATGGGGATTGAAGATAAATGTGGAGAAGAGTAAAACAGTGGTGATGCAGAGGCGAGAAGGAAGGAAAAGGAATCATCAAAGTGGGAGATAAGAAGTTGGAAGTAGTAAAATACTTCCCAAGTGTATTGTCTGAAGATGGAAGAATAGATTTGGAAATTAACAGAAGAATACAATTGGGGAGTGCTTTCTATCAACAGGTAAGAGGACTAGTATGGAACAAGGATATACCAATGAAGGCTAAACAAGTTATGTATAAAGCTTATTATGTTCCTATAATGACATATGCAGCAGAAACTTGGACAATGACTCAGAGGGATGAGAAGAGAGTACAAGCAGCTGAAATGAAATTCCTGAGAAGTATGGTACAAAAAACAAGGAGAGACAGAGTAAGAAACAAAGATATACAGAAAGAACTGGGAGTACAGAAATTAAAGGACAAACTGAAGCAAAACAGATTGAAATGGTTTGGACATGTCAAACGGGTGAATGAAGTAAGACTACCAAGACAAGCACTGGAAGGATGGATGACAGGGAAGAGAGGACGAGGAAGACCAAGAATGCGGTGGATGGACTAGGTGAAGAGTAGCATTAGAAAACGAAACATAGATTGGAACATCATGTCGTAAGAAGAATGGTGGAACGACAGAATAAAGTGGAGAGGAATCCTATTTGCTCACTCGGTGTCAGCTGGAAATGGGAAAATGATGATGATGATGATGATGATGATGATGATGATGATGATGATGATGTTTTGACTATAACGTCTAGTGTTGATTTTTGTTTGTTACGCGTTTGGGGATTGCTGACAACAATGTAAAGCTTATTTTCAAACTTTTGCTTTCAGTAGATTGTAGATTTCAAATTAGTCTTATGTTAAGTATTCAAGTCAAGCATCATTGTAATTAAGTCATAAAAGATTAGGAAAATGTTTAATATTGAAGAAAAGTCACACATAATATTGCGATTATAAAATGGGGAAAGAAACGTCAGCGTCGTGAAGAATTGGGTGTATCACACTCAATGATTTCAACAATTTGGAAGGACCAAGACCATGTGCGACATTATTGATCAATTTACATTGTTGCTGCTTCTTTCCTCGCTTATTTTATATTTTGCTGACATCTTATTGCTGTACTTATTGTTTAAACATAGATGAAAAGTTCCTCTCGGTGCCAGTCCACGAATACTATATTCCAAGTACAGTACTTATTTCATTTATGTTTTTGAAATTTTAACTTTATTCTGATTATTAACCATGTCAGTGTGCAGCGTAAAACTTACAGATATGACATTTTAGCAACAACAAAAAGGCCAGTTCGTGTCTCTATCACCTATAACGACAGTGAATTGGCGGTCACTTTGGCGTCATTATAACCAGTTTTGACTGTAGTTTCATCATCATTTCACCTTGTGCTCTTAGTTGTCTGCCCTGAAGAAGGTGATGGTAGTACTTTTTAAAATACACTTTCTTGTAAATTACAGTGATACCTGCCTAAAGCAGCCACCCGTAGTTCTTCCAAAAATATGGCCGGTAATACAAGTGGTGCAGAATAAACCTTACGAAATTTTGGAACTGGGGAAGAGGTGTTAGTTAGACCTCCAGTATTTTAAAAGTAGTCTGTACTATAGAGTAGGCTATTTTTAATGTACTGTAGAATGATTCTTTCCAAGGCTCTTTTTCTTATTGAAAGCAACTGTACTCAATACTCTCCTGCTGACTTGCTAGGCCTAACGCATAAGAGGATTTTCTTTCAGGGTTTACTCCCTTAGCCTTTGAGGATGCCTTCCTCATCCTACAAGGCAGTAGGTTCCATCTGTACACCCCAGAAGGATGGGTTGCCTCTTCCGCCATCTCCGCCGTACCGAAGTCCATCTTCTCCGCCATAGATGCCGTTGAGGTCTTCACCCTTAACCCAGCGCAAGGGCCCTCCATATTTATGACCCCTGGAGAGAGGGTGTCCCAGTATTTTAAAACCCCCAGGAATTGGGCTACCTGTTGGTCCACGGGTTGTATTGGTTATTTCAACCAGCCCTACATATTGTAGGGGCCCCCTATCCGCCACCTGGGGACGCGCTCTGTAGGGGTCAGGTTCCCCTGGTTACTTATTGGAAGTTAACCCCACCCACAAGGAGTAAGGTTATTTACAGAAAACATAACGGATAGAGGAGAGCCAAGTCGAGGAACCACAACTGAACCACCAATTACATGGCTTGAGGTTGAAAATGCGCTCAAGAGCATGAAGAAAGGAAAGGCAGTGGGCATAGATGAACTAAGTGCAGATATGCTGAAAGCAGCGGGAGTTCCAGGAATCCAATGGCTCTATAGACTGCTCAACAAGATGTGGGAGGAAAATACTATTCCTGAGAACTGGAAGATGGGCATCATTGTACCCCTGTTCAAGAAAGGAAGCCGACGAAAATGGACTAATTACCGTGGTATCACACTCCTGTCTCATGTCCTGAAAATATTGGAAAAAATAATAGAGACCAGAATCAGAGATATTGTTGAACCAATTTTGGAAGAAGAGCAGTATGGTTTCAGACCAGGAAGGTCAACTACAGACCTTATATTTGCAATTAGGATGCTAATGGAAAAATACTGGGAGAAGAACAAGCCTTTATTTCTAATATTTTTGGACATTGAGAAAGCATACGATAGTGTACCAAGGGAAAGAATTTGGCAATGCATGAAAGAACTTCAAGTGCGAGACAGCCTCATAGACAAAGTGAAAATGTTGTATAGTTGGAACAGAAGCTGTATTCAAGTAGGATGTGGTTTGTCGGACTGGTTTGAAACAAAGAGAGGAGTGCAGCAGGGCAGCTCATTGTCACCACTTCTATTTATTATTGTAATGGATGTAGTAATGAAATCTATTAAAAGGAAAGAACATGGAGATATCAAAGCCTTCACATTTGCAGATGATGTTGCGATCTGGAGTGACTCAGAAGAGGAATTGGGAGAGAGAATACAAAGCTGGAATGAGGAGTTTATGGTTTAAACATCAGCAAGACCAAGACGGTGGTGATGAAAGTGTATGGGGAAGGAGCAGAACCAATAGTCATGTTAAATGAAGCTCAACTGGACAGCTTTCCAGTTTTCAAGTACTTGGGTAGCGTTATATCAAATGACAACCTAGCAAAACATGAGGTGAACAATCGAATCAATAAGGCAACACAATTTTACCACCAGGTAGACACCTGCTGTGGGATGAGCAAATACCCATGAAAACAAAAATGACATTGTACAAGTCCTATTATACACCAATTCTTAAATACAGTCTTGAAACCACAACACTGACCAATAGAGATAATTCCAAACTTCAGGCAGCTGAAATGAAATTCCTACGCAATATGATCCAGAAAACCAGGAAAGACAAGATTAGGAATGAGAAAATTAGAGAAGAAGTAGGAATAAATGATTCTCTCCTCAATAAGATTCAGATATCAAGACCGAAGTGGTTTGGTCACATGAAGAGGATGCCAGTAAACAGAACTGCAAGGAAGGAATTTGACAGAAAGGTAGAAGGAAGACGACCCGTGGGAAGGCCACGAAGGAAATGGATAGATTTAGTTAAGAGCGATGTACTGCTGAGAGGTCATGATTGGGACAAGTTGGTGGAGGAAGAATGGTACAAGGACAGGATGAGATGGAGGAGGCTCATATACCACACCCGGGGAAACTTGAGATGGTTTAGGATGATGATGATGATGATGTAGAATAATATTTTCTTAATTCAGTTCATTTAAAATAAAATCTTTCAGTATGGTGTGTTTTGTTGTATTTCAACATTATCTCCTAGCGGCACACATTTCAAAGGATTCTGGAAGTTTGTCCAGATTCAGTACTGAATTCTCGCCCTACTGTTTATCGAAAATATGACACGTTGGCTTTATCTTGTGTTATTCACTTGTGTCCTGCACATTCGGCAATTTTGGCAGTTACCTTCGCAGATTTTTCTTTCTCTTTTCTTCCTAGAATCACTTTTCTCCTCCCTTTCAATGTTAAAACCACTGTTGATTTATCACACTTTGGACATTCACTAGCTGAGTAAAGTACTACAACTGAACTCAAACCACTAACTGCCAATAAAGGTTGAGCCACACCCCGTCCCATCGCGGAAACAAACCCAGCACAAATAGATCCCGCGAGAGATTAGAGGCATAGATCGCAACTAGGAAAGGCCAAAGAAAACAGCTGTGAACCAGAAAAAAAAGGCCTCACTACCAATAAAAATGTAGTAAGAGACTAATTCTACAAGTACCGAGCTCGATAGCTGCAGTCGCTTAGGTGCGGCCAGTATCCAGTATTTGGGAGATAGTAGGTTCGAACCCCACTGTCGGCAGCCCTGAAAATTGTTTTCCGTGGTTTCCCATTTTCACACCAGGCAAATGCTGGGACTGTACCTTAAGGCCACGGCTGCCTCCTTCCCACTCCTAGCCCTTCCCTGTCCCATCGTTGCCATAAGACCTATCTGTGTTGGTGCGACGTAAAGCAACTAGCAAAAAAAAAAAATTCTACACGTAATGAGGTTTTATTAATAACGTATAATAAAGGTAGAAGGAAAGAATAAAATAAATCAATTAAAAGGCTGAGAACAGGTACATACATGAGTAGACTTGGTTCGGTTGATGGCATAGCATTGTTATGCGAGCATGACGTTATCAAACCCCAAGATAAAATTAAACTTTTGGCGACCTCACTCAGCTAAATACAATATCGTTATTGAATATGCAAGTATTAATGTTAGTGTCATAGGTCAAGCAGTTTGTTCTTTCCACGAGTTTGATATCGTATCATCTTTCACACACATCGTTTCAACTCCACCCTCATACCAACAATCGCCATAGATCATCAAACACTCATGCATCAAGGAGAAAAAACCTTGAGCAGGAAAAAATAAAATAATTAAGATATCAGCATGTCACAAAGAGAAACATCTCTGGACCAAGGATACAATATACATAACCAAAGGGAAAATCCCAGGCAGGCGCATAGTCTAAATATAGGAAACATAAACATGGCGGCCCCATGGGTAAGCGAGTGGCCAAGACTGGTGCGAAGGCAAAAGAAATAGCACCGTACGAAAATGCAAAAATAAGTTGCAGAAACAAGATTAAAATGTAAATTTAGCTGACCGATACGTCAATCTTCCGCTCCCCTCTCATACCAACATACCTGCACAAATTCAGACACACCTGGGGTCGGCAACCAATATGAGCACCAGCGCCGGTTAAACGGCGAACTCAATTTCATATAGCATGACTCCAAGGTCACAAACGAGGTCTCATTAATATCAGAAGTCGCCTGCACAGCACAAAGGAATTTAGCTGTGGGATCAGAGAAATCCCGTAATCAAGCACAAACCCATCAGGGTTCGCACTTCGTACGACACGAGTGGAAGCTCGCTCCGACACGAAGGGCAAACAGTCATTGGATGGCAAATTACATTAGAATGCAGTGCACATGAAAAGAAGTAATATGAGACCCAAGTATCAACATATAATCGCAATAACCACAAGAAAACATGCAGCCCATTCATACTGCGGAGCGAAAAGACGCATATCAATCAGCTATGAATAATAGAACAAATATTACAAAAAAAACATTCGAACAAATAATAATATGAAAGAATTATCATACCTGGAATATATTAACCAGCAAGGTAAGAAGAAGGATGGTAGTATAGGCTAAGTTTGAATCGTTTAAAAACCCTTCTGTAAGTCAAAAACACTACTCCGATCTACGTGGGGTCCATTTTCATTCCTTTCTCCAAACCAAAACAAATATTCGAGTCAAAGAGATAAAGTTAGTATCTTGTCGGAAAGATCGATCATCCGTGTTCACCATCGAGGGAGCTGTCCTCTCTAGTACAATCATGGAAATAGTTAAGTCATTCAAGGTGAGACCGGAAGAGGCCATTAGCAATAACAGAATAGTTACATTTATGAATTTGCCATGCAGGCATGGCTCAAGGTGATGGTAGTACACCTTACACCTATTCAAACATTATTCCAACCAAAATTATTTTAAAATGAGTACGCACATTGTCGGCCATTTCATTCAGGTCAGTTTCTGAAATGTGTGTAGTCGCCAACTACAGTGTCTGGTGGCCACTTAAAAGTGGGGATATTAACACAGCCTTAATGGGATTTCCAGAAAAAAATGGCTGTTTATTGAGGTGTCCTCCAAGTGAAGGTGGTTGTATAGGCAGGTTTTAACTGTATTTGTGTGTCTAGCTTAGCAAGATACTTTTGTCTTTTATGTTTTCTCTTTCTTCTGACTTGGTTTGGATATTCTTCATTTTTGTAATCCTTTGTTGCAGATGGTACGTATGGTGGCCCAACAGGGAGGTGGTATGGTTCCTCTTGGAGCAGTGCCTACTTCTATGAGCTACCATCACGAGTCTCCTGGTCCGCAGCCTCCTCCAGGACCTCAGTTGCCATACGTGACTCCTGCGCCTACCATGGGCCCTCCCCACACGCATCCCCATCATCCACACCACCACCATGCACATCCGCCTCCTCCACCGCCCAACCAAGGCCCTGGTGGTGCTCCAGGTGGGCCTTCACCGGGGCAGGGAGGTAACCCTAACCCACCTGGGCCCCCTCACACACCAGGAGGCCAGCCGGGGACTGGAGGTGGCGGTGGGGGTGGATATCACCATCATCCTGGTCAAGGGGGACACCCTCAGTCCCCTGCCGGAGCACCACCTACCGGTTACCAGCAACCACCCCCTACCCCGCAGGGACATCCTCCTACTGGACCACCGCACACGTTTCCCATCATGTGCCCTATTTTACCGGCGGCTGGGCAATTGCCCCCACCTCACACGCCCCACCCCATGATGCCACAAGGCAGCATGCAACCCACTGCCGTGCAGTACATTCATCACCACCAGCACCAAGGTGAGTCTTCCTTGAAGTTATTTAGACTTATCTGTGATATTGTATTCTAAAGTAAAAAGATCTATATTAATTTGTAGTTCTAGTGAATAAGTAAACTAAGGAATTTTGTGATCATAAGCATAAAAAACTGCAAAGAAAAGCATTCCACTCCCTTTGAACTTGGTCCTGAGAGCTCCTTCACACAAAGCCAACATGACCACACCACCCGTGCATTTGGTGGTTCTGTTAGTCAGCGCAACCATTTTGCGTATGCACCAGGAGTACTGCCTCTTATCATTTGTCTCCAAAAGGAGGTAGAAGCAGCAGCTCTTGTTATTAATCTATAATCACTGAAAACAGAAATATAGTTGATACCTCATTATAATGTGCATGGTGATGACAGCAACATGTTTGAAATTGTGTCGGTGTAGCATATATTTAAAATGTGCACTTAAGTTCATAACGCTCCTGTGGATTGTTGAACAATTTGATGAACACCGGTTACTTATCTTCTCCCCATTCAGGAACATTCCTAGGTTGTTCATCTGACCGAAAATGGATGCTTTCAGGGAGGGAGAAGGGTTCGGGAATTATTTTCCATGGGAAATTAAGCAATCCCTAAAATGTTGTTACAGAAAGTCAGGTAACCACAGTTTGGGCAGTAGCTCCATCTTGCTGCATCTGTTGCTGTTAGAGTGGCAGGTTTCTGGCAGCAATCAGTACTGTTTGATGTTCAGAGCAAGATTGTAATTTCAGTATTGTACATTTTTGCAATTACTGTGTTCCATAATCTGTACTTCAATCTTTGATGGTATCCAGACAAGTATTCCTGTTTAGATTGATGCTTTCACTGCCCGTAATTGTAGACATAATATGCTTTTAGTCTCCTGCCTTTCTAGAAAACAAGGTGAAATTCTTTACATTTTGCAGAGAACTTTGCTCCGCGTCTTCAGAAGAAAATCTCTTCTGTTCACGAGGAAAACTTCTCGTATCAAGAACGGTTTGAATTTAAGAATACTTTACCATTATTCTATTGTAAGTTGTACTAGTTCATCACCAAATTGCTCACTGTGAGCTAGCCTTCAGTGTCATTAAGAGAAGTCTTTCTCACGAACAGACTAGATTTTCTTCTGAAGACACAGAATCTTTGTAAAACATAAAGAATTTCACCTTGTTTTCTTGACACAATGATCTCTCATAATTCAGGAACATTCCATCTGCCTGGAAAAGCATGTTATCATACCTTGTAGGTTTTTGTTTTTGTTTTTGTTGGCAGCTTTTTTCCTTTCTGTGCATTAACATTTCTTTGCAGTTGTGGCTTCCTGTTTGTTTAGAAAAATGGTCACCAGCTCCTCCCAGTTTTTCCTTTTCAAATCCTTTTCCAATTCATCAGTATTCATATCCCACAAAGCAGGCGTCAACTGGACTTTGTGTGTGAATTTTCCCCATCAAAATTAGAATTTTCCGCGTATATGTTTGTTTTTAAGACTCGTAAAAACATATAGTACTAGTGTGGCCGCACCAGAAGATTTCGTCTGAGTCCACATAAAGAGATGCTGCCGACTTGGTGGCTTTAAAAATTGCCTGCCTGCCACTAGTAATTATAGTCATGTGCCTATCACCACCTATGAAGGGTCTCAGTTGAAATAATGCGAACACCATGTGATGCAGCTTTGATGGCTTCATGTGAAGGAGGTCATAAACTTTCTGGTTTCTAGCTAGTAGGCTTACCTAAATTGGTTCAGTGATTGCATCAAGTGAGTAACACTTGAGTAATAAAATGTAATGAATACCTTCAAGAGATAGACTTACACTACATGTACAGTAGGAAATCGATTATCCAGACTAATCGTTAATAGGGATCGTGCATACAAGCAAAATTCTGGATAATCATCAAATTCAAAATGTTAATGTAATACAATAAACATTCAATAGATACAGTACAGTGTATGAAATATTTATGAACAATTATGAATTCAAAATTAAAACAGTTTAAGGTAGATGCAGATGAAGGGAAATAAAATAAACATAGTACAATATGTAAAACGTTTATGAAGCCTCAAGGCTTGAATAACATATCGATGTGGTAAAGAATGTGGAACCAATATACTAGTTTTTCAAGTTATATAAAGAATGAAAGGGCTCTTCATGTCTGGATAATTAAGGATCTGGAACACAAGGTCCAGATAAGAGTTTTTTTACTGTAAATTGCTCTGGAGATCCCCAGTTCATGTTACTAGAATTTTGATTGTTTTACAAAGTGTTCACTTTGTTTGGTGGTTTTTAATCTTTTTTTCTTCATGCTTCTGATTTTGTGACACTCATAATTTTTCACAAATGGATAATTTCCTGTAATGTAATCCACGTTTCCTAATCTAGAAAGAAAGAACTTTTCAAATGTCTTATCAGTCTAGTCCAGTTGTTTTAAAAGGCAATGCAGTGTTATTAACAGCCCCAAAGGTATAAAACCAGCAATAAATTAAACTACATAAAATATAGAGATAAAATTATGTTACTTATGCAGGAATATGAAAGATGCATAACTAGATTGACTTAGGAAAAAGGGTGAGGGTGTGTGTGATTAATTTACTATTGTATGTATATTGTTCAGTATCCATGATGAACTTGTTCTGTAACCACTTGGGTGATTGTGAGTAAAAATGTACCTCAGGAAAGAAAAGTTGATGAAAAGGTATAATGATGTTATAATTCTGTAATTCAAGTAAATATTAGGATTTGTTCCATTTATTATTAAAAGATTTTGTTTGTTCTTTTTCCCCACAGTTGGCAGTGCTCAGCCCCATCATATTCAAGTGATCCTGCCTCACAACCAATGATGCGGAAGCACAGCTTAGTAGACAACAGCATTAAATAATTACAATCTAAGTCGGAAGTAAAACAAGGAAGGAGATTGAAACAAACAAAAAAAAACATGCACTTAAAAAGAATGGTGGCTTTATGGAAAGGCAGGTTTCTAGTTGTGCGTTTATAATCGAAAATAATGACAAGTTTGGGCAGTTGTGGGTGCTACCCATTGTACGAGTTGCATGTTGGCATCCCAAGTAGCATCTTCTTTGAAACTGTAGCCAAAGGCGTGTCCTTGCATTCTAGAGACATTTATGACAAAGTTAAGTTTTTGTTGTTTGTCATGGGGATCCAACTTCCATGACGAAGAAACCAGACATCCTTTTCTTTTTTCTGTCTTTATTTCTTGTTGCTCAGAATCATTCTTTTAAACTGTTTTTGCTGATCTCTTCACTTCTGTGCCTTGCCATTGAAGTACTATATTTATCAGTGATAATTGCTGTGTATGAGGCCTTCCTTCCTGTGCAGAATATTGTCCTTTTGTACCAGTTTTCCTATCAGAATACAAGTGGCAGATTTGTTTTGCTCCCATGTCTCTCTTCAAGTGGCTGTTTTCCACTAACTTTCCATTAACCTGTCTTGTGTTTCTGTCCTGTGGTATTTTGCCTTCTTAGACTCAGACAACATGTGGAGAGTCTATAAGATTTGTCCTGGCATAATGTAGCTTCCAAGAGGAGCTCATTTGAAAGAGAAAAGAGAAAAAAAAAATCCCTATAGATTTCCTTGGAGGGCAGTACATGATTTAAATAATAGGAAATGTTCCGCTTTATGAAAAAGTAGACTTGATAGCTTAATTTATAAACACTCGCAAGAGTATAAAGCTAGCAAAGATAAGGAGATGTTCTCAGTTGTTCACAGGTCCAGTCATATCTGATGAGTCTGCGTCATCATGGTTATGCTGAGGAATATCATTGAGAGGTGATATTGCTATATGTGAAAGCTGCTGATATCACGTTTTCTATCTATATATTCCTTCATGAGATATAATGTGGTTGCTAGTGTAACATTGATCAAATGTGTAATTTATTTACATCAGGAAAAATTGCACAATTTTGTGCTTCACAGATTGTAAGAGCTTTTATGTAGGTTTTGATCACTCC